>NC_134571.1:103714171-103936671 GCF_050947875.1 Dermacentor variabilis
ATTCTTGAATCATTCTTTCTAAAGAAACAAAAATCATCATTCTGTCTTAAATTACCCCTGACCGTGTGTTTTGCAGTTGCGAACACTTAATTAATTTCGAGACTTCGCCATATCGGTGGGTCATCCCTGCACAGCCGGCCTTGCGAGCTGCAAACACATGCAACCCAAATTCTAACGACAACTTACGTTTGTCTCTCTCTCTCTGTGCACGCAGCCGTCAACCAGGAATTCGACGTGCAAGTGTATGACGAGTTCGTAATCAAAGGCAACACCGGTGTGCTGCGCTGCCAGATACCGAGCTTCGTCAAGGAGTACGTCACGGTGACGTCATGGGTGCGGGATGACGGACTCGTCGTACACGCTGACACAGATTCAGGTGAGTGAGCCTTGAACATTGGCGCTGCACCCGCAGAACCAGTTATTCGGAAGTTTCGCTTACGAAACTCTCTAGCTAAGTTCTTTTTCAAGCACTATGCATGTCGCAGTGAATGTCTTCTTGTCTGACCTTATGTATGTCTTGGGAAAGTTTACGAACTGCCCTTAAGGGTTACTCATCTACTGTTTTTTGTAGACCGCTTCTGCTGTACGTTGAATCCTGTTGCTTTTTATCAAATGTCACAGTTGAGCAGTATCGGTCAGCCTTTGAGAAATGCCAACCTGTGCCTCTTAGCCGAGATGCACTCCACTATAATATGGTTCCATAAGAGGATGCCCCAGACTCCAGTGACTCTAATTTCGTTTCTAAGTTTCTGCAAGCAGCAGATATGAGCCCCTGGCTCCTAGGTAGAGTAAGGGACTCCCGTGTAATCTTGATAAGAACCACCCTGTGCTCATACAAACTTTAGGAAGACTGTAGGGTCGTGTCAAGAACTGCTGGACACTCTTAATAACCAAATTATAGCCAAGACCTTTACAGGCTATCCTAATAGAAGAATTTCTTTTATATATTTGCCCAGAAACTTCTAATATCGACGTAATTTTTAGCTATACTTCAGTAGTATTCTTGGCTGTATCCTGTACGAGATTTTCCATTTTTTAGAAGATATACTTCACGTTCGCTTTTAATCGTGTCCACTTTAGCCTTTAGATTATTATACAGAATGCTTAAACAAGTAATTATAGCCATGTTATCGCAATGTTAAATCGCAAAGCTACGCGAACTATCTGTTCATTTGTAAAACGCGGTAATGGCGTGCCGGTTAGACATATTGGCTTCAAACCGTATGACAGCGGAAACAATCCCAGATATCCCTTTCTGAATGTGTCTTTAACTTTGCGACGTGCCTTATCTGAACCGCGCCCTTACATCAGAACAAATAAATGAACATCATCAGCCTAAATACCAGCTAATAAATATTATTCGCACTTATCTGAACATCTTGTTTCGCATGGTGTACTCGAGAAATTGCTAGTCGGAGCCTAAGAAAAATAAAACATTCTTACTTTCTTTTTGAAAGAGAATACTTACTCATGGGTTTCAACCTAAATAAACTGTTTATAGCATTGAACAGAATGTAAGTGGGCAGACTGACATGACAGTAACAGGCTACAAATTTTGGGAACAATCTGCATATAGGACTTTGGCTGTCAGCATCAAGAAGAACACGCAACTAACTGTACCTTTTCAAGTAAGAAGTCGCGGTCTAGCCCGAATGGCGAAGCACTGATTTTGATAGTCAGTCAATAGACAGCAATACCAATTAAAATTAGTAGTTTTAACATACGCGTAAACTAATGTGAACATTCCTTCCTAACTAAATTGACAAGCACAGTGCCACGTACACACAGGCAAACATGAACACGATCGGGCCGTCAAGCTCAGCTTTGTGGGGCCTACGTGGGACTACCCGTGTGGCGCGGGTTTTCATCTGCGTCTTCTCTGGACCGAACGAAAGTTTTTGCACTCACTCACTAAATCACTCACTCACTCATCTCACTCGATGACCCCAGACACTTGCTGTCAGAACGCTGTCGTGATGAAGAGCGGCAGCAGCGGCGAGCGAATTCCCCTTCGTATTGTCTCTCTCACTTCAACGCGAACTAGTCGCGAAAGAACACAGCATACACGAAGTCATCAGCTATGTCCGGTCGATTGGCGTTCGAAGCCACCTCCGATTGCCTCCAAGATATGAAGTGTGCGGCTGCGCTCAGCCACCGCAGCTGCAGTAGAAGAGGAGATGCACCCTAACTTGCCCTACCCCTCCCACCTACCTCACACCTACCGCACACGACACCTACCTCCCTTGTGCGTGCGAAAAGACACCGCTGCATCAAGCCCTTCTCGGTTCACCCTCGAACACTTTCCCTCGCACCTACAGCACAGGGCACGCAGCCGCGATCTTATGGCACTTCGACTCTTTAAGGAACCTCTCAGCGATGCTGACGGCTAATGTTCGTCTGGAGTGTCCATATAATTGCTATCACAGAGGTCGTAAATGTTATCGTGGAAAACTAGGTCATGGCCCTCCACCCATACCCACGCTTACACGAAAAAGATTAAAAAGGAAGTTCACGAAACGCTCATTTCCAGACATATTTTATTACTTTGTGTGCACCATGCAGACCATTTTCCTAACATTGAGTCCTATGCTACCCGAGTAATGTTTACGTAAATACTGAAAACCACTCATTGTAAACACAAGCTTCAAAGGCGGCCGTATTTCGATGCACGCGAAAGGCAAGAACGCCCGGGCACCGTGCATTGGGTGCTCGTTAAAGAACCCCAGTTGTTAAAAATTATAGCGGAGTCCATCACTACGGCGTGCCTCATAATCATACTGTGGTTCTGGCCTGCAAAGCTCCAGAATTTGATTAATTTTGCCTAGAAGTGCTTTGTCAGGCTCAATGTTTCTTTTTCCCTAAGGCATATCCTTTCACCTAAAAGGCATTTCCGAATAATCATTCGCTACTCAAATTTGTTGAGGAGCTTGCATGCCAGGTTGAGAGGCTTCTTTCAATTCCTCCGCCATGGTTTAACTATGGGACTCAAATCTCTTCTGATGCAGGCGGTCGCTACACCGTGTTCCCATCTGGTGAGCTGCACGTCCGCAAAGTCGACCCAAGCACCGACAGCCACCGCAAGTACTACTGCCAGGCCAAGCATAGGCTCACGGGAAAAGTTTTTAGGAGCTCTACAGTTGCCAGGCTCATCATCATTGGTGTGTACATGGCCGTGGCCTTCGCTTTTCGAGCTAATCAAGAACTACAGTCAGCCCACTTTTGTGTAGCGCATGTGAGATGTTACATGAATAAACCTAGCAGAACATTGGCAGCTTTCTTCAGCAGCCCTAATCTGTGTGCCACTGTTTAAAGGATGAAAAATAAATTGATTTGGCTGAATGTGTAGCAAATATAAAGTTACAATGAATACTTAATTAACTTGGTGGAATCATATTTCAGTTGTTGTTTATCAGAAAAAAAAACAGCTCAGCTCATAGTCAGCAAATAACCAACTTAATTTAGTTGCGCATCGTTTTCTTTCATTCATTATTGCTTCGTTGCAAGAATCATGGCTGACATCACCGTCCTGTCGTTTGTGTTCCGTACGCTCAAAGAAGTTGCCGCTTCTCGACTGTTCCTGAAGAACTTACAGTGTGCAGCAACAGTGTGCTGGACGGACAATAAGATGGTGATGTGTTCTGTCTCCGCCTCCACAGTATGTCAGTAGGCGTATTTTTGTCTTTGTTTGCTTTATTGTAAGATAAGCACAAAGTAGCAAGGCTTTCCAATCCTGCAAAACTAATAGTACCCTATCACAGCTTGGCTGACAACTGTACAAGTCAACTTACAGTTATTTTTATTTCGAAGACTCAGTGCAAATAAGCACCAATAATTTTCCCGATAGCATCGTGTTGGAATACTGAACAGGCAAAAAAGAAAGCAAACTTCAACTAAGGATAACCCCCTCTGCCTCAGTTTTATCTTAAACCCATCAATAGGTCAATTCTGTCGTCATGAAAGAGCAGGCTTCGCAAGGAAACTAGACTCAATACTAGGTTTGTTTCATGGTTATTCACGCAAGAACATTCACTAATACATTTAGTTTTTCTTTTCTTTCATTGAACGTTCGTCAACGTCCAATGCATCCAATAATATGTGGAACGTGCTCTTGGCAGCATAGAAACACGCGAAATTGCAGTTTCGCTTTCGCGTTGACGTGGTAGCCTAATTAAAATGAATCTTCACGGATGGTTGGGCCCCGGGCACGCTAGCTTGGCTCGGCTTGCGAGGAACGAACTAGCCTGTATCGATCGTTGCGTGTCAACTATACACTCTCGGAACACCAGCTCCCGCCGGTCACGTAGTACTCGAAGCTAGTACGCCGCCGCTTCATCGGGTGTACGTCGCGGCACTGCTGTTTACATGTCGATAGAGTGGCGAGCCATTTATTATCGCTTGCACTAATCTCAACCATTATCGATCGCAGAGCGCCTCATGGCGCGAAAAAGAAAACGCTTGGGACCCGCTGCGCGGCATTCATGCAAATTTCTAGCGGGCTCGCCAGTTTTCCCAGTGGAAATCAACAATGCAGCTCAGTAAGGGGTTCTGTGTTTTCTTTTTCTTTAATATTTTGCTTTTCGTGATGCTGAGTTATTCGTTCAATGCGACTCCGCCGCTTAGCTTCGAACGAGCGCGCAGACATACCGAGGAACGTTATTTTACTTCTCTGTCGAAGTGGACGTGGATAAGACTTAGGGGATGCGGAAAGCAAACTTACGGAGAAATGTTCGTTAGTACTGCGAAAAAATAAATTATCGTCGTCAGCTAGAATTGTAAAGAAAAGAACATGTGCGACACTCAAAGTGGTACACCTACTATGCAAATTTCCCGAATTCTTACCCGATTCACTTTTTTAGCCAGGACCACCGCTGTCAGTCGCTGCCAACATGGCTCGCTCGATGGATGTAAATTTTCAGAAACTATGCAAATGACCACACCATTCTTGCCCGTTCGCTTGGTTTGGGTCGCACTTTCTGCATTTATCCGCGGAATCTGTATATGCTGCTCGCGAATCCACTATAGTCGACGAATATGTGAGCGTGCTTCAGGATGTCCCATTTCTAGAACCGGTTATTCACGGCGACCTCATCAACTATGCTGTTGGGAATGTTTCACGATGTTTGGTTATTTTTCACAAACATAAATATGATTATGCATTCCTGCTGTTTTTCTTTCTTGAAGTATTTAAAGCATTACGCCTTCTTTCCTTGTAAAAGCGATGTGTGCTTGGTGGAGGGGGAGGAAATAAAGAGAGAAGGCAGGGATGTTAACCAGAAATGCGTCTGGTTGGCCATGCAATATTATCACCATGTCATAAAAACAAAAGAGAGTATAGCAGGGAGAACATATATGCAGGCCATCTGGAAATGCTGGTTCATAAATCATAGTGTTTCAGCTGTTTCCCTCATTGCAGTAAAAATTCAGCTCGTAGCCCTGCCTGGAACAGTTTATAATAAGCGTTTTGATTGTTCAGTGACTGTTGTTTCGAATACACGTTCATTGTATGATACACTACTTTCTGTTGATGCCATTTGAAGCGTGGTTCGCATTATGATTTTCAGCAATAAATAAATTTCAAGTAGTTATATTATCGATTGTTTGGTTCAAATTGATGTTGGGTGCCGGAAGTGCCAATACAGTCTTTGACCTCCTCTTGTATTTCATATCTATCAACACATGTAACCACTTTGAAGCAATGAACTTTGAAACTTATCCATATACTTGATAACACAATAACTTTTTTTTTTCAGTAGCATTCATCGAAGTTCGAAAACATTAGACTTTTAATCTGAAGTTCGCGAGTTCGTACATCACGTGGGGTGGACTGTTTCGAAATCGCGGCTTCGATGTCCTAAGCGCAAGGTTTTTCATTCCGATAGACTACAGAGTCTTGTTTTTAGCTGTGCCGAGGATGCTCCTAGTGCTATTCACTATTGCGGCCTCTGACGCTTATCTATCCAATACCTTTACTTGTAAAAACTGTATGTTACAATGTTAAACTGCCACGGGTTACTTTTCACAGCACTGAAAGAGAATAGAGTGTTGTACTAGAAACATAGAAAGGTGTTCTCCGCTGCCTTGCTGTGATGTTTAAGCTTATGCAAGAAAAACCCACGGCGGCTATACCAGTAGTATCACACCTTCTTAAATGTATGCATGTCAGTAATCACTCAGCCCTTGGACGGGTTTACATCGTTTATTCCGATGACATGGCTTTAATAAACGGGAAGTAAATTAACATACGTACAAAAAAAGAGAGACAGAGATATTCGTTGCACGTTCTGCGTGCGGCTTCTGTTTTCGGATAACTTGAGAGTGGTGACACTAACCACTGCGCCGATTAGCAATGGCATGATTATGAGACTTCGATAAGGAAGACCTGCTTCATATTGGTAGCTTAGAACTCATTGCTTTATTGGTCAGAAAAGATAGTTTACTTAAAGGATAGATTGACAGTCGTGCGACCATCTTGCTGTTCGCTGGTGGTCACTTTAACCGAAAGGTTGCTGTTTTCTTAATAATTATTTATGTTTATAGTGCCGCTGTTGTTATGTTATTGGTATCGTGCAACTCAAGCTTGCTGCATTGGAACAATTGTCAACGTCGCCGTCAAGTCGATGGTAAGAAGGGCCCAATTTAACCAAATTGCACGCTCGTCATGAATCTGACAATGCACCGCCGAACAGATGTGAGTGCTGTCTACTGTTACGCAATATACGATGAGCCATGCATGAAACAAGCTCACCGCGCTTGCTGCCACATCACAGTCACTTCAGTTTTGTTCTTACTTTCGGGGCATAAGGTGCTCAAACAGGTGCTTGGTTTTTCTATTCATCTTTTCGCTAGTATTTGTGTCTCTGCAAGAACCACTACATCGTGAAAATACAGCATTTTATTGAAATAAAGACAAAGACAAAATACGGTACAGCTCATCTCAAGATGAATGTTGAAGCCAATGCGATTAGCATTGAGCCAATGTTGCGACGCATCGTATTGCCAGCACCGAAATACGTCATACATGAGACGTAGTGAAATTGCACTCTAGGTTGCGAGGGGCAACCCTTGTAGAGAACTACTGGATAATTTTGAGCGACTCAGGCTCATTAATGTGCACACAATGCACGGTAGACGAGCGCAACAGTACAAGGTCGCAGCACAACGCCATATTACGCCGGTACAGTACAGTGCAGTGCAGCAGCACAACGCCGTATTCATAGCGCCGCGTAGAATGAAATCGAAGGAAAATGGACTTATCCAGACAAAGAAAGTTTCCACACAGAAAGAGGAGTAGAAAAATATAGGATATATTTCCCTAAACAATTAAGTTACGAATACTATAACCCATCGATACGGAGACTGTGTGTGATTAGCGCAAAGACGGGGGGTGATGCAACGCGCGTTTGAGAACACAAGATAGTAAAATTCATTACCTTGGCAAAGGCTTCTAGTCCAAAAAAGGGCACTGTACTCAGGCGTCTCTACTTTTCGTTTTGTAATGTTTTCTGTACAAGTCTAATTATCTCTTTAAGATTACCTCTTCCACGGCACTATCTACTACGCGTATCGCGAACACGCATACCCATGCAACGCTTTGCGGACCTTCTCTTCTTCTAATAAGACGCCCGCTTAATCCCAGGAATAGCAAACATTATTCGAAATAAAAAACAATTAGAACACTTTGCTCATATTTTTTTCTGGCCGCGAGGAGTCCAATTGTAGCAAAAACTACAAAATTATACCGTAGTTAAAGTACTTAGGATACTACTCAAATAAATTGTAAGTGATTTTTTTATCAATACTGAGCCCAAAATTTGCTTCAGCGTATCAAAACGCTACTATGGCCATGGGTTACTATGAATTCGGCATTAGGTTTACCGCGGCTAAATTAGAATGCTCAGAAATTAAATTTAGTGTAGCAAATAAACATACCTTGTATTTTGTTGGGTTAAACCCCATCCACAATTTACGCTGTTGCGCTTGACGCGGAAGCGTCTACTTTGTTCTTAACACTTGCTGCAAAAGTCTCCACCTTCCAAGTGTCACTTCCACTTCGCATGTCATTGACTTGTTTCAGTCGGCATGTCGGCGAACATTTTCTTTAGAGCGTAGCTCCTAGGCGCCCTATTCTGCGGCGAGAATCAGCGTTGTGCCTCGTAACCGAGCGAACGAACACAGCGAAGGACCAAAGCGAACGCGGAGCGCAGCGGGAGATGAAAGATGGCCATAGCGGAGAGAGCGCGAGGAGGAAAGTGGGAGGAGGTGCGTGCAGCTGAACCATGAGGCTGAAAGCGAAGGACGAGCGTATGGCGAAAGCGTGAGAAGAAAAAACGTAGTGCCGCGCGAGATGGGCTCTGCGGCGACGATGGCTACGAGATGGCGCCAGGGTAGCGCGCGCCGCCTCTATGGAAACAAAGTGCTACAGGACCGGAGGTCTGTCTTCGGCAGTTGCTGTGAATCGCGCCCACGCGTCGTCCGCACACCGGTTCTCGCGATCTCCCGATTAGCGAAGCATTGCCGCCACATCTCGCGTCGTTTGCAGCGTGCCACATGAGACAGATTGTCCGCGCCAGCCAGTATATCACGAAATGTAAACAGGCATACAGCTGCGCTCATATTTTGCATTAGGAAGCATCGTAATTGTCGGTGAAATTTCTTTTTATTATAGACACACACGTGAACACGGCGCCAAGGCTGACGGACCGCAGGCCCGTGGTGCGGGCGCGCCAAGGCGATAACGTGAAGATCCCCTGTGCAGCGCAAGGTTACCCAATTCCCACGTACTCCTGGCACCGCGTCGAAGGCGGCTGGAAGGTATCGCTGGACTCGGCAGGTCGAGTGTCTCAAGCAGACGGCACACTGCTCTTCCGACGCGCATTAGTCGGCGACGGCGGCAAGTACGTGTGCGTCGTCAACAATTCCATCGGCGAGGACCGGATGGAGACTCAACTCACAATCACAGGTATACACTACGAGCTTCCGTACTGAAAAAAAAGGCCAATGGGTGCATTTGTTTCCAATTCGTAATCATGCGCGGCCGGTTGCGAGAATGGGAGTGTTTATAGCCACCCAGTTAAGCCACTCATCCTGGGAAGAGCGTCCACCAAGCAGGCACGTTCTTGGATCTTTTTTTTGTTTGTGTCTGTGTGTGCTTCATTTTTTCTTACTTTTCTGTTTGATTTTACTAGTTGGCATGCATTTAGTGACCTATGCCACACTCCTGCAAGGAATTCCAGTGAATGAAACCTCGACCGGCATAAGAGTTATGTTATCCTTCGACAACGCGTAACAGAAAGCACTAGTGCCTGAATGAACAGAAAGTTCAAAAGACGCTACAAACATGACCGTATGAGGCGCAAACAACTAAATCCCGATTTCGGAATGGAATAAATGTCTTCAAGTTATTTTGAGGGCATCCGCTCGGAATCACAGTTTATTTTTCTCAGCCAATTTTTAATGGCTACTTTATAGTGTGTAATTTTCTGTTGTTTTTATGTACTTCTGAGTTTTCTTCCATTCACAAAAGCTATTAATTTTTAGCATAATTTCACAACAGCAGACTTTCGAGTAGCCGAGTCTATTATACACACGGCAGCAGTAACCACTATACCTCAACATCCACCTCCCCCGTCAACAAATCGCCATCCACGCCTAATAAACCTCTGTGCAGCTGAAACTTGTGCGTGAACCAGACAATGTAACAGATGAGATTTAACGCGGGAATATTAATGACGTTCAACAGTATGTCATCAAGCGAAGAAACAATAAGTGGTGCAAAGGAGTCTTTTTTTGCAACGTACGTTAAACATTATATTCTTAACGTGTGTTCTGTGTAAGTGTTTCCCTTGCCTATTGGATCCCTCTTGCGTTTGCATATGAATTTGCAGAAGGCTTGCGAGGCGCCCACTACTTAAGATAATTATATGCGGTATATGACCGTTTCTCCCGCGCAGTACTTCAGTTGTGCATTGCAATGCTTTTGCAGCCCCACTGACAGCGACGGTTCGTCCTAAGCGAATAGTGGCCACCGAGGGTGCTCCGGCGACACTCAACTGCACCACCACCGGTCACCCGGTGTCGTCCGTGGTGTGGGTCAAAAATGGACAGCCCGTCGTCTCTTCGCGCGTCAAGATGCTGACGCGGGAGAAACTACACATACCCAACGTACTGCGGGACGACAAGGGGATGTACCAGTGTTTCGCGCTGAACGACTACGACTGGGCTCAAGGCACGGCTGAGATTACGCTGGGTGGTGAGCAGCGAGCCCACGATGCGCTCTTCCGTTTGTATACTTACTAATTGTTGTTCAGTTTTTGTCGGCTGAACTAGCGCACACTTCGACTTTCCGATATGTTAATCCGTCTTCATTGTGGTGTCTGTCGCATCTGACATGTTCAATTCTGAAGGTTACCAACAGGTAACAAGAGAGCCACGTCGTTTTAGCTTTGGAGTACTTGTTTATCTAGCCTAATATTATCATAGCCCATAAGTTAATCAATCGACAGCAGGTTTCTAAACTTTCCGCAAATAATGTGTGCTTTGTGATTGGTTCTCATTTGCGTACAGCGTAATTTCTAACGATGCGTGGACCGCAACAGAACGACAGTACAGAAACAGTGGAGAAATATGTACACGTCTAGTCTAGCTCAGTTATTCCTACTCCAAAGCGGCGGCAGAAGGATAGTTTTCGTTTCAGATTGTATCAAAACTGGCGCATCAGATCGATGCTCACTCGGTGCTCTCGGTTCGCCTGGTGCTCGGGAGAGGAAAATGACAACGAACGTTGCCGTAGCTATAGATAATATCTGGCAATGTTTACCAAACAAAAGAGAGCGTGGCCCTTCGCTTGGGCTGGATCGTTACGTTTTCGCTGCTTGAGGTTCCTTTTCGTAAAGGAAAGCCGCACCAATCTCAACAATCAATAATTTACTCCCTGCGTCCCGTTTCCCTGCGCCTTGCTTTGTATGGAAGATTCAGGGCGGCGATCGTCAATTTCGTTTCTCACAGGTTGGGCAAACAAACACTGAATCTTACGAAATTCGATAAGAAGCTACCTCCTTTAGAAAGATTTTCTTAAAGAAAAAGATGCTGAAGTGCTTTCTAGAGTTTTACTGCATTTTTTATGCAATTTCTTTATGGAGGCAGTACATGCTCCACTCGTGCTACTCGGACCGTGGGCCACACCCGTCACTGGCTCGAAAAGCGATTCGTGCACTAGTGCGGCACTTGAAGTGCACGGGCTTAAGAGACCGCTTATAGTGTCATTGTGTACGGCGTCCCTCCCACACGTACTCAGTGCTTACTCTCTCCCTTTCTTTCTCTTTCTATTCCCCTTTCCCCCACCCCCAGTGTAGGGTAGCGAACCGGATGCTGTTCTGGTTGAACTCCCTGCCTTTCCTTCCCTTGCTTTCTCTCTCTCTCTCTTGACGAGATTTACCTTTGCTATTGCTAATCACATTGATTTATTGATTTATCACAAGCTTTAGCCTCACAGCAAGGCACTTACCGGCCATTTCCTTTCGCATCGCCGGCATTTTAGTATCCCTGTCAAAATATGTTCAGCTCAAATAAAAAAAATATAACAGCAAGAGCGTCGCCATAGCCTATTCACAACACATACATGCTTTCAGCTACCGCTAGTATTTGATCCGGAATCCCTTTATGGTTGTGACTTCAGGCACAAAGGTATGAATTCGCCATCTTGCCATAACTTCGCCAATGCGCAAGTCGTTTCCAACAACTGTGCTGACTCTGGTTTCACTGGTGTACAAGCGCTGAGCACGCACATGGTCCCGCTTTGCTCTCTGCCGCGACGGGTGTACCTTGAGGGAACTCAGTATGCGGAAAAGCCGGCATTCTTAGAGAGCCAGAGCGCCCAACAATACACGAAATGCTCGCATATTTCAAGAGCTTTCCCCAACGCAGTGACAAGACCCAACATTGAACAGGCTGAACAGACCCAAAACTTCAAGTTACGGAAAATGAGATGTTGTTTTTTAGTACTTCTTTTTGTAGAGTGATGCATATTTCACGACACAAGATCGCCTTGGACACTGATTGCAATAAATTTGCTGGGTGCTGTCTACATTTGCTACCAATTTGCAAGCACTGAAGCCCTAATTTGCTAATATATATATATATATATATATATATATATATATGTATATATATATATATATATACATATATATAGATATAAAGTGTTTCTTTAGCCGTTTTTCACAGTGGCATTTCAATATATCGATTAAGAGGCACTTGTAATTATTAAGCATTCATAAAGATCGGGGTTACTGTGGACCGAGAGCTTTACTTACGCAACATCTAGTAGGAAATATTCCATGGAGCAAGCAATGCACCGCACATATGTAATAACAGTGCAACATGAGCGCGAAGGTGAGTGCCCATAACTGGTAACTGCTGGGAATGAAAAACATCTTTAGTCCTGACTTCCGCGTTCCCTAAACAGTCATGCACCTTGAGGCCATCAATGGTGCATTTTAATTGCGTGCCTTCGAATACGAGAAGCCTATGGGGCCAAATAGTGCTCAGTATACCGCATCTTGTGTTTACGCCTTGAATACTATGGTCGCCACGTATTAAAGACCTTCTTTGTCTTCTTCTTTTCCTTCGACTTCACCGGGCCTCAACGCAATCGGCTTTACAGCGGCAACCAAGTATGACGAAAAAAAATAGATTCTAAAGTACGAATTATTATTCGCCTTGCACAGTTGTGAAAGTTATATAACAATCTTCGAAAGTAGTCTACTACTGACAACTCGAAACGACAGGCCAAGGACAAACGCTGACCTTTTTCTTAGATCCGCCTGAAGTCGACATTTTCCTCCTTCTCCTCCTCTTTTCTTTTCTTTATGACATGTACCAGAATCGTGTGAATGGCCGTGCTCTAGTATCAGCGCTCTGCATACGTCTACCACAGTTCCAGTTAATCCTCATTATTTTGGAAAAGTTAAATTAAATTATAAAAATGAGCGTGTACGTCTATTAAAATACAACTTTGTTTGACGTTCAGCGCTTGTCTTTGTATTTTTTGTGCGTCCTTATCCCTGCGCACGCTGTCTGCACAGATAAACAAGTCGCCTAAACCTAAGCCCTTCAAATGTAGCCACATTTCTTGTGATGCAGATGATCCTCCTGTTCTCATGCACCGGTTTTCCGAGCAGACAGTGGATCCAGGCTCATCGGTATCGCTCAAGTGCGCAGCAACGGGCGCACCCTTGCCGCAGATCACGTGGAGTCTCGACGGCGAGCCTGTTGTGGAAAACATGCGCGTGCGCATTGGGGACTTCGTCACCAACGACGGTCAGGTACGTTAGCCGTCAATGCATTATGCGGTTATGCAAAAGTACAAGGTGCACTTAAGGTAGGTGGACGATGCTCGCATGCCGTTCTCTGGCAGGTAGGGTGTGCGCTTGAAACTTTCATTAAGGGGCTGAAAATGTACAGAACTCGATTGTGCAAAGGTTCAGGGATCAGGAAAAACAAGGGTCAGCCCATAGTGAAGTGCCGCAGAAGCCAACAGTTATTAGAGTCGCGGCAGAAGATTGCGTCCCTTGAGTTAGGAAATCTATATAGCTGACCAGGCTGATTATACCAAAGGGAAGAACTGAAACACCTGCCGGTTCGAAAATGGTAAGGGAAACAGTCGTTGCTCTACTGTTCGTTTGTATATACCGCCACATAAGAGTGCTTATTTTATGCATAATGACTCGATCGCATGTGTAAGCCCGTAATGCCTGAATCATGTAACTTGATGTGGCCAGGCTGTGGATCCAGTAGTTTTCGTTAGGAATTCCCCATTTTTATCACCGTATTCCTAACGCTTTTATTCTTTTCTTTTTTTTTTCACTAGGCATATTTAGTGAGCACCATGCTAGAGAATAGTTTTGTTGGAGATGAAAGCGCGGTTCTTTACTAATTTATTCCTCGCATTTATAAATACTTAACGGCTCGTTCGAAACGCTTACAGGTGAACAGCTTCGTCAATGTAACTGCTGCGACCACGGAGGACGGCGGCCGGTACCAGTGTCACGCAAGCAATGATGTCGAAACTGTGTCTCACGGTGCGCGGCTGAATGTGAGGGGTCCCCCGTTCATTCGTGTCATGCGCAACGTGTCCGTGTTGGCAGGGCGCACGCTGATGGTTCACTGCCCGGCCGCCGGATACCCTCTCACCCAGATATTCTGGCACAAAGGTGAGCGCGAAAAAGCAATAACGATGCGGTAACGTCGGGAATCCAGGTAGTTTCCCACTATAATTACTAGGCAAAACATGGGCATTGCGAACGTTCATTCAGCCACCATGGGAATGTTGATTAGTACAAGGTTTTTCTCATGTTCGGGCTTGTGGCTTGTGACGTCCTTCTAGCTTTGCTCATTGCACTTTACCTGCTTTTGTTGGCCTTAATTTAGAAGCTGTCATATATATCTAAAGACTGATGATAATAGCACGCTGTACACGTCAACAATTACTGTGAATTGATGGATTTGCAATATGCTATGTTGTTGAAAGTAATCAATCAGTGATCAAAATCATAAAGCAGGTTGAAACTAGAAGGACAAAATTTAGGCAAATTCATGCGCTAATATTCATTTTTGTGCTGGCTGATCCGTCCTGCTTTGAGCTTCCATAGACGTTAGGACCTCAGTTCACTACAGTAATTGTAGGAAACCCCAGACTTTCACATAAACATGCAATTTTAAAGCATTACATTGGTTAACAAAACGCATTCCCTATAATCAGCTGAAGCAAGGAAACCAGTCGGGGTAAGACACTTTCATATCAGGTGAGACAAAAGTGAATTTATTTTCATAGTAGGCGTAGGTGTTTAAGAATAGCTACATACTCCAAGCTATAATTGCGCTCCATAGGCGCGACGCCTGTGCCGGTGTTGGAAGTGTTGAAGTTAGAGCAAATGCGCCACAACCCATGGATTTCTGATTGAGCAAGACTTCAATTGTGGCAAGCGTAGACCACTAAATATTCCTGATTGCAATCTTCTTCTGCCACTTAATACGCAAGGGCTACACACTTATTCCACGTATGTTTGTACGCTGATTTCGTCTCCTTGCAATTGGTCAAAGTTTATTCCGTCCCACTGGGAACGTCAACAGCACTCCAAAGACAGGGACAGACATATCAACGACAGCACGCGGCACTAACAGCACCATTTAGCTTTCCAGTATGACAGACAAACAGGCCCAAATCAAGGCCTTGATTGACGTGGCCAGGCTATGGAGCCAGCAGCTTCCGCTGGGAAGTCTCCCGTTTTATCACAGTATTCTTAATACTTGTTTTTGCACTACGCATATTTAGTGAGCTACATGCTAGAGAATAGTTTTGTTGGAGACGAAAGCACGGCTCATTCCGTGTTAATGCACTCTGTAACATCTTGACTCTAGACGCTGCACCGGTGAAAGATCGACAAACTTGTTCTTTCGAAAGAGTACATTTGGCTGTCTTTGGAGTTTAACACCGTACAACCAATACAAAAATGACGAAGAATCTTAACAACATCGACAGAAGGTGGAAGAAAGGTCATCCGGATAATAAATAATTATTTGACGTACACAAAGTACACATTTGAGTTGGGTTTCACGTTGTTCTTGTCCTGCTTCTATATATGCGCCAGATAGAAAATTACAATCCTTGCTCGTTCGCAAGCCAGGAATTATTTTTGGCAAAGATAGTGCTGCCCATGAGCAAAAAAAGACAGTTTCAAATATTCCTATGCTCTGGAAAAGAATCATATGACATTGGGTACCAGACATGCATTTCAGCGAAGCAATTCCACTGCAGCGCCTCAACTCTTTTAGTGTGCTTTCGCAACGTCGTCTCCTACGCAATGGTGCCAGACTGGAGTAATCTGGCTTAAGTCTTACTTCTATACGTTTCTCTAGCGTAATCATTTTTCTTTTTTTGGCGCACGAGGCAACTACGCCGCTCTCGGCAATCATTAACGTCTGGCCAAAACCTCTAAATGTTTTCTCAGTACCAAGTGTCGTTGGAGATATCGGAGTGTTCTTGCAAAGTATAAATCATTTATTCTACCCAACTACGAAAGGAGGTAAACAATATTATTTTTTCGGTTTAAATTGAATCTTTCACAACGTTCGCTTTCTACAAACGAGTACAGCTGTATAGTCAGGTATCTGGCTTATTTACGGCGCATTTGCGACGTGACTTCGAGCACGGTCGACGTGTGCGATTCACGATGTCCCGATAAAAACGCGGGTCACACGATAAGCTCTCATGTATAGCCGCATATACAGACATTCCCGGAAGTATTGTAGCCCGGACATCAAGTAATGCATAACGAATCTGTCAACACCAAGTGGGACTGCGCATGCAACTACATACGCTGGAAATACTTCCCACGCTATAGTGTCGCTCAACCGATGTACTGCACGGGCATAGCAAGACTAACAACAAGCTGTGTAGGTTTTCTCAGCCTGGTCTTACCGGCAGGGGACGCCCGGCTACCGCAGAGCAAGCGCCAGAGCGTGTTTCGCAATGGCACGCTCGCTGTGCATCGAGTCGAGCGCAGTGCCGACGAAGGCTTCTACCGGTGCTTGGCCACAGGTCCCTCCGGGAAGTCCGCCTCCAGGGAACTCTACGTCAGCGTCATGGGTGAGTGCCGCCCGTCAACTGGGAGTTCTTATTCGCTGCTGCGCGGCGTTAGTTTTGTTGGTGGAAAGGTACGAGGAAGTCGTTTTGTACTTGTACGCCGCACTGCTGCAGGCCATATGAGAACCATCGAGGTGTTTGCTTTCGCGGGATTCCCTTCTGAACGAACCTTAAACAAGAGTACGATCGCTTTGCGTGACTACTGACTCACTCGAAATGTTTGCAGAGTCTATTCGACGGCGAAGTATTGCCGGGAAGACCAGTATAGAGGGCATCGTGATTACGTACTGTAAATTCTCGCACCGAGATGACTTAGCGCTCGCGTTATTTCGTTTCTCTCTTTCACTTGTGTATTGTGCTGTTTCATTCTGTCTAGTGCTATACCAACTGGCCTGCACGTCCACAACGCTGGATTTAAAGATACGTCTGAGGACTAGAAAGAAATTTCTTAATAATATAACATTCGGCTGTGTGCACATCTGCCCGCAGCATATGTTTAGATAGACTTCAGCTGGTCAAGACACCCATGCGCTGATTGTTTCTCATATGGGCAGCAGGTGTGTATTACTTAGATAAAATTAGAGCGCACTAATAATTAGTCATTTTATGTTGCAGTGGGCAGAAATTTTAGCGATTATATCGTCTAAAAAGGAGGACGCGTCCCACTAATAAAAGCAAAAGTAAGCCAACGTGGTGTTAATGTTCCATCACACTGTTGCTGTTCTTTATTTTTTATATAAGTAAGATTATTGGCTGGAGTGCAGCATTGTGTCGGAGTAGTAAAATAATACATCACATTTCAATGCCACTATAAAGAGCTGAAAGGTATTACGTGTATAACTAGCAATACATAAAGGAAACAATATTTGCACCTAGAACGGAGGCAACGACAGACAACTAATGAAGTGAAGGTGGCGATATGCATGTGGGCATGCGATGAGAGTTTAACATGAAGCATCATTTCGTGCTTTTCTTTCTTCCGAATAAGAGCATATGAAGTGAGCTGGGAGGTTGTATTTTCGGTCTAGTTCGTAAGCAATATATCGGAAATCTTTTTGTACAGAAAAAAAAACAATTGATGGGGAGAAAGTCAAGAAGACACAGCGGTCGCTTGTCTTTGCGACTTCGTCCAAGTAGGTTTTCTTTTTTTTTTTTTTTGCTCCAAAGCTTTTGTGACATATAAAGTGGCTCCTTCACCTTCTGTGTGCAGTGGCACCTGTGGTGGGTCCGTTCTCGTTCCCGGCGAACCTGAAAGAAGGCATGCGGGCCATCGTGACCTGCTCCGTGCTGGAAGGGGACAGCCCCGTGCGCATCCGATGGCTCAAGGATGGCGCACCCGTGGCGCCAGATGGCAGAAACGTCAAGGTCGAGTCAAGCAACGAGTTTTCCTCCACGCTGTTCATCAAACAAGTGAGAGCTCTCTCAGTCTATAATTATTCGTCACGTGACTGGGCGGAGCAGCACGATTGCCCAACTTCGCCACTATGACTGATAGACTCTGGCAGATTGGGTCCCTGCAGTTGTTCGCATGCTTCCAGCGAAAATTTCACAATGAACGCCGTTTTTCTTCTTCTTTTTTTCGCACTCTAGGAGTGTGGCGATGGGTAGAGGGCTAGAAATCACTGCACTTTCGCTAGAGAGGTTGACACGGTGGACTCGTCATTTATCTGGTCTATATATTGCCGTTCAGTTGCAATCTGTGCCGCCAGAGCCATCTGTGTTTGTGTCGGTCCTCTCCAGGTCGGCTACAGGCATCGTGGCGAGTACACCTGCGTCGCATCAAACTTGGCAGCGTTTGCAAACTATTCCTCGAACATGGTCGTCAACGGTGAGTGACATGGTTTATGAGCTTTCTTTCAAAAGTGTGTTTCGTGCTCACTCGGCTGTATGTTTGGCTGTACAGTAACTTACCGCAGACACATGAAAGCACGTACGCAAAAACACGCGCTCAAACATTCAGTAACATGAGAGTATAATGTATGGTGGTTGAACGTGCATGTGTGTGACGGTCGATATTGGCAACTCATTTTGGTAGCATTCTGCCCCAGGTGCTGTGCTAATGAGGCACCGAAGTGATAAGCCCTTTCAAAAATTAAATAGAAAAAAGTCTTCCTTCAAAGCGGGGATACTGAAATTGACAAAGGGTAACTGTGAACATAGATGCGGGACGCAAGCAGAATGTAAAACATTCTGACGTCGTCGGTGCTGATACATCTCTGTTGGCTTTTTCTTCTTTTGTTAATATGGTACATATGACTCAGAGAATATTTCTATTCCATTTCTTTCTTGAGAAATATTTAATGCCCAGTGCTAACGGATTCTTTTCGCTCTAGTCTACTGTTTCTCCTGTATGAAAGTATAAGCCTGTAAGGTATTTTACAAATTTAAAACCACCGCTTCTTTTTGTTTATATGATGTCGAACAACAAGATATGACATAGCGCTCTGTTAGTCCGTTACGTGACACGATGAAGTTTTTCTTTCTGTTAGGTAGGTATATGGCGCACGTTGTTATTATTGATGGGCGATGACATATTGATGGGCGATGACACTAGGAATACATGAAGTTCTTTTCTCGCTTCGTACCACCGTAATTATTTGGTTTCTGCAATAGCTTAACGATCGATTCGTGCTTAATTACATGGTCGGAAGCTGTTATGCGTTATAAAGAATTACGAAATGTAACATTCGTAGCATATTAGCGCAATGCTGACTTTTGAAATGAATAAGAGAAAAACAGGGATTTCGCGTTTCTTCTCTTCTCATTATCGTCAGTGACATTCTTCACGTTTCAAATGTGATTTACTACAAATGCTGCTGCCATTTTGTTCTATTTCTGACCTCAACCTTCCAGTGCCGCCACGGTGGAAAGTGGCTCCAAGAGAAAAAGCAGCAGTAGTTGGAGAAAATGTGGTGATTGACTGCCAAGCAGAAGGTTTCCCTCCTCCAAGGATCTGGTGGGAGAAATCATCAGGTGGGTCATCGCGTGTAACCTATGAAAGGCTAGCACAGTGCCCCTGATAGACAAGGTGTTTCAGCGAACACTTTCAAAAATCATTAAAGGTTGCCTGTGGCAGATATCTCAATTCTAGTTCATGCGCTGATCTACTCGAAGCGGCGGATATTACTTGCACAAAAAATTGAGATGCAAAGTCGACTAATTATTAAGAATTCATTAATTAAATATATAGCTAAGTACATTATGGCCCATATTGCAATGTACACATTCTAGCCGTGCAGTTCGCAAGGCGGATCCACTTGGAACGAATCTTCAAGATGACAGCAGTTTCGAGAGAGAAATTCCCGAACTTTGCGGAGAAATGGATTGGCGTTCCAGTTAATTTGTTAACAAAACATAGGTTCATGCACTGAAGCACACAAGTAACTGTAACGCCAAGGCATTTCTTCGCAAAGTTCGGGAACTTATATCACGAAACTGATGTCGTCCTGAGAATTCATTCCAAGTGGATCCGCCTTTCGAAGTCCACTTCTAGAATTTATAAATTGCAATATGGGTCATAATATAATTAGCTAGAAAGTTAATTGGTGAATTCTTGTTAATTCGTCGATTTTGCATATCATTTTTTGTGCAAATAGTGTCCACCCCTTCGAGTAGACCGGCTCATAAACTAGAACTGAGATATCTGCCACAGGCAAGCTTTAAAAAGATGTGAAGGTGTTCGCTGAAACACCCTGTATAATTTTCCGCGTTAGTCAGTTAGCCTCACTAGTGAACTTCTGTTAAGTTTGCTGCAAACTTGACTATTTCAGCAGTAGTAGCGACTACTTTTGCTTGTCAGGGGTCACGCGCTCAGTCTGCAATACGCGTCGTATCTTTATGTCTGCAACTCTGAGTAAAGAGTTTAGAGTGCAGTGCTAGTTACTTTTACCATAAGAAAAGGTGAAAGTTTAAATTGTTTAGCTTATGCCTACACACATAATTTCACTTTTCCTTTCTTTTTCCTCTGTTTTTATTGATAATTTTGAAATAGCAGGCTCTGTTTAAATGAATCTTCTTACGGCATCACTGTTAATAACAACAGGATATATATATATATATATATATATATATATATATATATATATATATATATATATATATATATATATATATATATATATATATATGTGTGTGTGTGTGTGTGTGTGTGTGTGTGTGTGTGTGTGTGTGTGTGTGTGTGTGTGTGTGCGTGCGTGTGTGTGTGTGTGTGTGTGTGTGTGTGTGTGTGTGTGTGTGTGTGTGTGTGTGTGTGTGTGTGTGTGTGTGTGTGTTAAATATGTAGGTTAACACGAGTGATTTCCAGCGTACAAAAACAGAAAGGCAACGACGTTATGCACTGTATGCCTTGTGCAGACTTGATTGACAGCACAATTCCGTCTTTCGCAAAGTTGACGCCTTCTTTCAGCCTCCAAACCATCTGAGTACAAAGTGATCATAAGCAACTCACACATACACGCCCTTGAAAACGGCTCTCTCATGGTGCGCGAGGCCGAACGCAACGACACTGGCTTCTACCTCTGCCAGGCCAGCAACGGCGTAGGATCTGGAATCAGTAAGGTCATCGAGTTGAAAGTGCATGGTAAGTGATGCGCGCCGATAATCGCTAAAATATTAGGCTAATATAACTGCTGGACGAAGTAAAGTGATGGACGCAAATAGCATTTGGATTGTCCGTCGTGAAGTCTTGCGCTAATGAACCGACCTATCATAATAAGCAGTGCGCTTTCCACACGAGGTGATAAATGAAGAGCTTCATGCCCTGAAAACGCTAGTGACTCATTACATGCCAATGAGGCCGCTGGTAAATACTTACAATCAAGTCACCACCAAGAAAAAAAAATCTCTTAACACTCAGTTCACTATTTATCACGTTTCAGGAGCGTGCAATTGGTCTCTTTCACTGCTGTACGAGAACTGCAGCATCGGCACGTTTGTCTAAGCGAGATATGCCCAGAGCAATTTCTGTTGACGCACCCGGTCTCACAGGTTCAACGGGTGCGCATGCGCTGTATAAAGCATAATTACAGGTGTTTATTACGACGAAAAGAAATAACTGGAGGTGGAAAAAAAGAGAAAGACTGTTTTAGAATATCGTTTGTCGCCTTACGTACGTTAAATGTAAGCACTTTTCCGGGACGTTATGGTGCGTGCCCTTTCAAGGCATTTAGTTTACCTTACGGAAACAGAACCGTAAAGAAAACGATATAAACAGGGCCCCATCTGGTGCCTCGTTCCAAACGTATCCAAGCCAAGACGGTCCATTAGTAACCATCCTGCTGTTGCAATGTGGACGCGTCTCGTTAGGCGTACGTGTGCCAGAATCGCTAAAACATCCGAAAAAATGGACGTGCAATGCGCTCATAACTAACCTTTAAGGTGCGTTTAGAGAAAGCGAAAGCTCATTACAATAGTTTCCGGTGATCAACGCGAGTGAGAGCGTAGCCAACAGGAGAATTCACGCTGAAGCGGCAGGAAAGGGTGCCGACCCCCTCCCCCCCATGTTCGACAACACTATTTCTTAGCGTCCGTAAACATTATAGACGTTAAACTGGCCAAATGATGTACGTTATCATAGTGCTCGTAAACCGCAGAATTACGCAGAAATCCAATAACGTTCCCAGCATGCGCAGTGAGGACGACGCTATTTCTTTACGTACGTAATGCTTTTACGTTCGGTTGCACACGTCAAACTAAAGCTGTATAATAAGCTGCGTCGGCTAATAGAATAGATGAGCGCCATGAAAGAGTACTGGTATTTCAAGTGTCAAAAAGCGAGCCTTCCTTTCTGTTAGCTCAAGATCCTGCTGATTTCCAAGAAAACGACATGCGGAGTCCAGGGCTGCAATAGCACAAGAAATAGAGAAATATTACATAATATGGTGCATTGATAAATTTTGTTTATTTCTTATGTTGCAAGTATTCTTCACATCGAAGAACTGCTGACATTCAGGATCAAGTTTACAGGAGAATTTAGGCCTCTGCAGGCACAAATGATTGCTTATGGCGCAACTGGTGCATTGCAATCTCGGTAATATTGAATTGTCTGCATTTTGTAAGCATGAATAATTGTTATTGCTTTATTGCTTTTTATGTTTCTGTTTTGGAAAGATGAGAATAGTTTAATGTTTTGCTCACAGATTACTTGTTTCACCCTCACTTTTCAAGTTATTCAAAAGTTCGTTATTGTGCCGTTATGGCTTGATACATAAACAGGTTTGCTTTTCTTGCACGGTGCAATATTGTTTTATGTAGTCAACGTTCCTGCCTCATTCATTCCGATAGGCTTGAAATGATTAGGTAACATTCCATACTTCGCACGTGAAGCGAGAAATGACTTGTTAAAAATTATGAAGCTAGATTTCCTGCTGGGCAGTTTGCCCCAATAATCGCTGCGTAGTAATTTTTGTAAACAGCATGTGCAAAGTGGAATTTGGTTGTATTGCGACCGGGAAAATCTAGGAGTGGATCTTTTGACTGGAACCTGCCCACTCCAGCATGTGCAGAGAACATTCGTGTCTTCAGATTAACGATTACCAGTGCCGCCTTTGATGGGGCAAATGTGCAATGCAGGGAAGCGCACCTACGAATTATAACAAATGGTCTAGCGGCTTCTACTGAAAAGGCTTTTAATTCATTCTCATAAATAAGTTACTTGCCAGCAATATTTGTACGAAAACGGTAGAAAAAAAGATAAATATCGCTCCCTTTGCGTGGTAAAACTATCGTAGAAATACACATTTATGAATTCCTGGGATTTTCGGTGACTTATGGTTAAAGCAAGTCCATGCCGTAATTTCTTTTGGTAGGAGTCGTTTGACTGCTACTCAGATAATTCTAGTAATGGCAATTCACTGAGTGCGCGCGAAGTTCCCTCTTATTATTTTATATCACAAAATTTTAATTTTCTGTTCAGTACCACGCTTTTGAAAGAAAGGATAGATGCCCGTTTAGTACAGCAGTCGCCTTTGTATTTACTTATGAGATTTGGCGGCTCTTGCGTGAACTGATACCAGAATTCCCTGCGCACAGCTGCACCAATGGTACACCGCAAGCGTTCACCTTTATTTTTGCACCGGCAGTGTCCGCCCACTTTAGGAACGCATTCAACTCGAAAACTCTTCGAAAGGGCAACACGGCACGCATCAAATGCGAAGTTTTTGGTGAAAAGCCACTGACTATTTCATGGAGCAAGAATGGTCAACCGATATCTGCGAAACAAGATCAACGGTGAGTTTGCCCACAATTAGGCGCTGTCTACAAGTTGAAACAAAAGAGCTGCGAGAAAAAAAAAACGATCGCGGGCTAGTTTACACCAAATGCCGACATTTACTGCAGGCATTGTGCGGTCACAAATGCAAGCAAAAGGTGCACACAGCAGTGAAGGTCCATACATTTAGGGAATGTCGTATACGGCCCCAAGTGAAGGAATCACTTTTCGGGCCAGTGACGGATGTGGCCACGGTACGAGTATATTTGACAGTTCTTGAAGTACGCCGCTATGAAAGACCGCGTATAGTGCTCCTGTGCATCCGCCCAAGTTCACTGCCAGTGCACAATATCTTCCTCTCTTCCTCTGTCTATTCTGCCTTTCCATTGCCCCCAGTGTAGTGTAGCAAACCGGACGGATGTCTGGTTGACATTCTTGTCTTTCCTCTTGTTCCCTTCTCTTTCTCTTTATTTGATCCCGCTCGACGAGCTTTTCCACTTGAGCCTGATACTGTTGAAATGTCGTCGAAGTTACTAGTTACCATACCTAGGGTGCGTGTGACAATCGAGTGCTATTAGTAACCTTAAGTTATCTTCATGCATGATAATGCTAAAGAAATGGCAGGTGCCAAATTTTAAAATTATTGTCTGCTCCATTTCTTTCCCAATTAAAATATAATTAGGTTTACGAGAAACACTAGGCACTAAGCAGTCGTAAACGTTTAAGAATCATTCTTTCGGTAGCTTACGGAATCCCAAAGCTTCGGTAATAAACGTCCGATATGGCATCACCGACACACTGAAGGAAGTATATTACGAATGTCAGTACGCTGTCTTTGTGGAAGGTGAAATAACGTTTTGCGCTGCGCAAGACACGACATTGAGAACGCATTCTGAAACTGAAATTGCAGAGTTCACACGTCCCTGTTTGCAGCCTTACGAAGTACAGAGTTTGATCTTTATGCTCTCATATTCCCTGTGGATGTTCAGCAACATTCCACATGAACCTCCTTATGGATTGAGGCTCAGACAAACAGACCACACAAGTAGAATCTCCAACAACATTTTAGAACGGCAATGTTTTCCTCAAAACACATTTAGAGCATAATTACTATAGAATATGGGTAAACTTGGTGGATCTACTGTAATCCTGCACGAAGTACAGCTGACAAAATAGCGATATTTTGATTATAGTTATTTGCGACTGGCGCCACCTATAAACGGCTGAGGGCTATTCTACGTGTAAGTTTTGCCTGTGTTTACATTATCCTTAAATTGAACGCTTGTTAATCGCAGAATGCGCTTACACCAAAAATAGACGTTACACTTATGTGTTTAATTATAATTATACTAACTAATTATATGGTCCCTTCATTGTCTCACACTTTTAGGTACGAAATAAAAACCAGCGAGACAGACGAAAGCGTTGAATCCCAGCTGGAAATTCACGCCGTTGACCGGAGAGATTCCGCACTCTATGCGTGTCTTGGAAACAACAAGCATGGCAAAGATGAAACTAGGACACAGTTGATTGTGCAAGGTAAGCGCCAATAGTGACGACTTATGTTGCTGGCAAATGTGCCAAAGTTTCGGTTGAAGAAAAAAATGCTTGCTGATTGGAAAACCTGAAGCTTGTTCACAGCTCGCTCGTACATGTGCGAATTTTACTCACAGTAACATGACCTTTCTCAATTCTTAACCTAGAAGAGAACAACTATGTGCAAAGGCGGAATCCGAAATGTTCATTTTTGCGTGTTTACTCTTGCTTGACTCATGTTTGTGATCTTATAAAAAGGTACACGTCAAACATGTCTATTGATTGACAATACGTTTTCGCTAAACAGGTAAGGACACTTCATTGAAAGAGCACTAAAACAGCTGCATTCAAAATACCTCGAAGCTGTTTAAACAGGCGTCTCTTGATTTCACAGAAACCCCTGGGGCTCCATTCAATCTTCGAACATCTGACGTCACGAGCAGGTCTATGACGATTTCTTGGGACCAGCCCTACACGGGGAACAGCCCTATCTCTGCGTATCGAGTGCAGAGTAAACCTTCAGGAAGTACGTTACATTTTATCCAAATTTTATTTTGAAACGCACAATTTGTGCTTTCAACGCACTTATACTTACTGATTTAATGACATACGTTCGCCAAGCCCTTTCTTTGCTGTACGACCAGTATCGCGTCTCTTATTGCCCAAAACAACATTCCTAGCAACCTAATTTCAATCATACTCATACACGCCTAGTAACAGCTGCAACGAATCGCAGCAGGTCATACCTGCTGGAACGTAGGCGTGAACTCAACTGTATTACAGACTAATAATTTTGCAACCAGATAGATTCCAAAAAACAAAATGTTCTGTTTATTCATCAGTGACAAAGCAGAACCGTTACATGTGTTACGTAACAAGTGCATCATGATTTTTTTTAAACATGCATTTATGGCCATAATGAAGGTCATCGTAAACTTGAAATGCAAAATTGGTGGTCATTTCTAAACAGCAGTTAAAGCATAGCAATTTATTTTTTTCAGCCAAATGGAGTGGTGCTATTAGTGAACACAAACTTCAAGGCAGAGTCACCACACTTACCCTTAGAGACCTGCGCCCTGTCACAGCGTACATCACACGGATACAAGCAGAGAACGCCTTAGGTGTCGGGGAGTACAGTCAAGAAATACAGGTCACAACCGATGAGGAAGGTGAGCATAATTTGTCAAGCTTACTTCGGAAGACGAATCTTAGCGTTGCATGTTCCCCTAAATTCGAAACGTTTGCAGTTCTTTTGATATTCTGATGCTTTCTGCGATTATGGCGTTACAGCACTGCCCCAGTCAGCTCACGCTGAAATCGGTGAAAGAAACGAGAAGGGAATTCGTAACCCCCTGCTGAATGCGGTCATTGCGGCATACGGTGTTGTTCCCAGTAACAGTCTCTTGAGGAAACCACTAAACATGAAGGCGTCCAGCGGCCACTTAATTAACTTAGTAGAATACCTAACGCCAATCTTAATCACAGTGCTAAAGTGAAACATTTATGCCGAAGCAAGTATAGAGGCCTAACGCACAACTAATAAAATTAAGCAAATGCCATGCTGAAGATACTATGAAATATTTGTTACGAGAATTACTTAGTGATGAAATGTCGCACAGCTGCCAAGGCTATTCTAACCTATGGGGTAGTGCACCATAATAGTTAACCAAAAAGCTGAGGAGCTGTACTATCCCATATATACGGGTTTTATCGAATTGGTTCACCATCAGTCTTTTTATAACGAAGTGCTATCCGCACTTTCATAATTTTCTTCCTTCATGTATATATTTCCTAGTAGCTATTTTAATAGTGAAGCGTACTGTATTTACATAGCAATTTAGCTTGTAAAGAAGCTACACCCGAAATCTAGAACTGTAGAATATTTATAGTCTTTGTTGAGGAGGCTGTTAATAGAATTAACAGAAAGCAATTCTGTTCTAAGACAGTTATGAGGCTTATATTGTGGGAGCTGTCACACTGTGCCCGCGTCCAAGCATTCAGAGCGAGTCAGCAAAAAATATGCTGTCCCTTTATTGTTTAAGCACCTGAAGGCCCACCACTGAATGTTCAAGCTTCTCCAGTGTCATCAACTTCTCTGAAGGTGTCCTGGCAGGTAAGCCACAACCTCATATTTGTTTCTGAGATTAGTTTTTTTTTTCCAAATGCGTGAGCAAGCTTGTATCATAACAGCAATGTCTGACAAAAGCAACGTCGACAGTATAACTTTGTAGAACGCTCGGGATACATAGATGCAGTGCAGATTTCGACCATCCAATGTGAACTTGTATAAACTCTTTCCTACCTCAAGAATAATCTTAGCACATTTAACACACATCGCGAAAAGCGCATTCAGCCGTGGCGCGTCCTTGCACTATTTGGGTGTGCTGCCTCAGCACTTCGCGCTGCCATGGTGCTTGTAGTATTTCGGTAGGACACAGAGATGAAGAATACTTCGTGACCTACATTTGTACTCGTGATAGCGTAATGACCTATTTTGCACGTGCTTTTAGATGTTTTGGTGCGTTTTATTTTGTTCCCTTTCATTTCCTCTTTATCATTCCTAGTGATACAATACGCCTGGAGTAGCATGTCTAGCTTTTAGCCAAATTAAGCTGACCAGCCACCTCAAAACTTACGTTTTACGTCTGCTAGGAACACAATTGGAAATGACGCTTTGTAAGCTGTCGCAAGAATCGAAATTGTCTGTTAAATTAGGTTAGGGGATTTTACATACCAAGACCACGATGTCATCATGAGGCATGCCCTAGTGGGGGACGTCGGATTACTTTTGACCACGTGGGGTTCCTTACCGTGCATCCGATGCCCGATACACGGGCGTTCTTGCATCACAACCCCTTTTAATTGGCCGCCACGGCCGCGATTCCATCCCGCGTCGTCCGACTTAGCAGCGCAGCACCGAAGTTACTACGTCACCATGACGGGTGTGTCTTGCCTGTTCATAGTACTAGTTAATGCAGAACTTACCCAACCAACCGTAACGTCAGAAAAACGTTTGTATTCCAGCCCCCGAAAAGGGAGTACCAGAACGGCCTGCTAAAGGGGTACTATGTTGGCTACAAGAAACTCGGCACTTCCGACACATACACTTACAAGACAGTAGACACAACGGGCAGCATCAAAGAAGAGGTTGTGCTCACTTCGCTTCATCGTTCCACAAAGTACGCTGTGCTTGTGCAAGCATTCAACGAAAAAGGAACAGGTCCACCGTGCGAGGATATACAGCTTGAAACCTTCGAGAACGGTAAGAAAGCCTCTTCCGCTTCGTGCTACAATATACATATTGGCCAGCCATTTCGTGCGCTATCCGATATTGGTGTTTTCATTCACGCTGTCACGTGCATATCGACATTGTAAAAAACAGAGTAAAGAAGCCCAAAGGAAACGCACAGAAAAAAAAATTTGGTGACTTGTGTGTGGGTGTGTAGTGCTTTTGAAGATGTATTTCAAAAAGTAAGCATATAATAATTTAATTAGGTCCCGATTTGAGAGCTGCGTAACATCTTTCACGTAAAAAATCTCATCGTTGGAGGCATCAAAATGCCATTTACAAGGAAGCGACTCAGCGTCTTATAGTAAGCGAATGACGGACGTGAACACAGCTACCGTAAAGAATAATTGCAGTATGTTGTGGAACCAATGAACCAGAGAACTTGCGAGGAAAAGCATATAAGTTGTCTTCGCTTAGCTTCTTTATCGCTGCACAAACACACGCACGTACTATTTATAATTATTAGCGCGACACTATTTACGAACTTGTTCATTTGGAGAACGCAGCGAGGAATTTCAAGTGAGAGCACTGTGCACACTGTGCACACGCGTTCGTATGGTGAATCGTTTTGACCCAACCAAATGCATTGTCAAGTTATCGCCCTTAATAATTCAGTTGGTGACACAAGTACACCGTAGTACATTTATTATCTGAGTATTTGCACAACGTATCAACGTATTCAAAAATACGTTCTGTAGAATTCTGTTTACCAATTACTTTTTGTGTTATCCGTCAAAGCAACACCTATGTATTTTTTTGTTTGCTTATAAGGGCGATCAATATCGAAATCAGAGAAAGAATATTTGAATTTTAGAAGAGAAAGGTATGTGACCACGGGCACCGTAACTTCCTTAAGGTCATCGGAACCATCTCGCCGCCAAAGGAGAGCCACCAGTAAAGTGAACCAATAAAAAACATCCTCGGCTAATTCGTTAGAAAATTCTTCTGCGAAACAGAAGAAGCAATAAATGCTGCAGCATCCTACAGTTTGGTGCCAGCGTCGCCGCTTTTCTCTATAGCAATGCGTCAAGTACATGTGTTGAGTGTATTTCTGGTCAGCATTACCATGCCGGCAAGAACTGGTGCATTGTAATATTTCTATGACACGAGAAGAATAATGACCAGCCGTTACCGGTGCTGTTTTGCAGATCCACCACCACCACCTACGTTAAGCGTCTTCAGCACGAGTTCCACGTCCATTCAATTGCAATGGAACTCAAACGAGGGTGATGACGCATCTATAATAGGTGCGTTGCAACAGCTGTTCTACAAGTTATGCGCTAGCTTTTCCTTGTGAATTTTTTTATGTCGTCGAAAACCACGCTTTGGAGAATTAGAATTCCCCAGATGTGTGTCTACAAACGAAGCAATGCTGAACCAAACTTCTAGTAAATGTCTGCAGCGCGCGCGTGTGTGTGTGTGTGTGTGTGTGTGCGCGTGTGTGTGTGTGCGCGTGTGCGTGTGCGTGTGCGTGTGCGTGCGCGTGCGCGTGTGTGTGTGTGTGTGTGTGTGCGTGCGTGCGTGCGTGTGTGTGTGTGTGTGTGTGTGCGTGTGTGCGTGCGTGCGTGCGTGCGTGCGTGCGTGCGTGCGTGCGTGCGTGCGCGCGCGCGAGTGCGTGTGCCAGAAAAAAGGAAATTTTTCATTCGGTATATCTACGTGAATAAAACGTTGTCAAAGGCAAAGAAAAAAGCCTTATATCAAATGGAATGTTACATCATGAACTTACCGGTTCAACATGGTCAACGATGTCCTGGCAGCATACGCGAAAGTACAGAGGGAGTCACGTTACACGGTGGCGTTGTTGTTTATTTACTTTTGATATTGGCCGCTCTAGTGTTCCGTTGCCGTCAGCTCGGTACCTCCTGTTTAGCTAGTCATTGCCAGCTCCACGAAACGCCCATATTTTTCCACGAAATATTTTGCAATCGATGACAGAGTGCTTTTGCAGCTGGCTTCCCAGCTCTTACTCAGCTGACCACGCAGACGAAGTTGCCATACAAGCCGCAGGGTGAAGAGAAGCGTGGAGTTTCGTTTAAGCTAGCAAGATGTTCTAATATTCTAAACAATTTTTCGCATACTTGAGCGAGTGCGTGAGATATATTATTCGCTGCACTAACTCGATACGGGCTCTTCGTTAGAGCAGGTAACATTCTATCAACTGTGCATCTTTCGCACTGAGAAGGCACATGTTAAAATGATAGTTCTGTTAGCTTCGTGCTTCGAACAGTGTCAGCGTCCTAGTTCTGTTGTTGCTGGTGTTCCCCATATATAAAGCGTATATAAATAGCAGAAATTGTGTTTATTCTGCTCATATGCTAATGGTTTTTGCCAGAGCTGTTTTCTTGTGTTTCAGGTTATTACATCTACGTAAAAGGTCAACAAGGCACCTGGGAGGAGCATCAGGTTTCTGCTCATCAGACAACGCACACTTTTCAAGACCTTCTTTGTGGAGCAAATTATCAATTTTACGTTGCCTCATACAACAAAATGGGCAAAAGTGATCCTAGCGAAGTGATATCAGCAAAAACTCAAGGAGCACGTAAGCTGGACATGAATTTTAATCTCTTGCAATGTGCAGCTCAATGCCGTGCTTTCATTTTTTGGGGGCAATGTGTTTAACTTTAAGGAGAGTTTACAGGTATGTATGACGGGAAAGCATGAGATTGAAATTGTCATAGACGGGAGTGCTTGCTTGCTGCAATGATTATGAGCACAACTCCATAGAGTCAATTAAGTTAACAATAGCCTACTGCCACAGTTCCATGTGTTGTGTGACACGGCATTTACTAACAGTTTTCTTTGACCTTCGGACAAAGAACGGCACTAATACGTTTCTTTTAACCTTAAGCCTTAACAGTGGCTTCACTGCAGAACCCTTCTTTGCAGCGATCAATTACTATAGTGAATACATTAAACATAGGCGTGTTTTAATAATTTGCGAGCATTGATATCGTTACGCGAACAAAGGATTAAGACTGGAGAAAATTTACAAAGTACATTTACTAAGGGCAAATGCAGCGCTGGCCAGTTCAGCCGACAGCTCGAGAGCCAGAGAGCGTTCGCCGTCTTCGTCGAGGCGCCCGCGTGTGTCGGCCACAAGAAACACGCAATATGCATGTATCAATCTAATAATTACCACACCAATGACAATGACAATGGTAAAATTCGCACCTGCGTAATTCCAGTTCTTTAATCAGCATTTTAACCATATACGTAACCAAGCGACAATGAAAGCTCTCAACGAAGCCTCTCCGCGGCTTCACTTTCTTTTGCCTTTCCATATAGTTCTCGATAAAAACAAAGAAAGAGGTGAAATAGACGAGCGAGACGAACAAAAAAAAATATAAACGCGAGCCACGGAAATTTAATAAAAGGCATAGTTTGGCTAATACGAGTATCGTTGCTTCAGAACAAACACGTGCCCTATTTCCTTAAGCAAAATATAATAAGTCAGCATACGTTGTCGTTACGTGCCTCCTCTTGCATTGCGTCAGCTCAGAATTGAACTGGATTTTTAGTCAGTCCTCTGGTACGCCTCAGCTCGGGAACTTGCTCAAAATTTTTCAACTGCTAGTGGTAGAGCAATTAGGGTGTCGTAATGAAATTTTTGCAGATATTCTGTGAATTTCAGCGTGGTCTGACGCGCAGCCCCTTGCACAGTTAGGAGAAATTATTTGGGAGTAGGAATAGCACATGCAGACGAACCTTGAAGCATGATTGGCGTGAAAGAAAACATGGCATGAGCGGTTACGAATATAACGGCATACAAGTGTCCGGGCGATGGCACAGCACTGCGATGTGATAAGTGACGCCAGCGGATTAAGAAAGCGGATCGCGCGCGTGGCCCAAACAGTAGTGCGATGTATGACGTCGTCAGAAGCACGATATGACTATGAGGCACGTCGTAGTGAGATACTCAGCATTAACTGTGACCACCTGGAGATTCCTGACGAGCCCCCAATGCACGGCGCACGGGCGTTTCTGTGTTTCTTCCCCATCGAAATGCGACCACCGCCACCAGGATTCGATCGCGTGCCCTCGGGCTTGGCGTTGCTACGCCAAAGCCGCTACGGCACCACGGCGAGTAGCCAGGGCAATGCGAAAGCCATTAGGAACAGCACGAAAAATTGAGGAAGCACATATCTTTAAAAAAGGATGGAGTAGGACGCCTGAGCGAGCCGTGGGTTACTATCATTGATAGCAAAATTTCGCTTTCAGACTGAGTGAGACAGATGTGTGAGGGTAAAGATTATTGCTTTCGCCTTAATTTTTTCCTGTACTTATTCTTTTTTTTTTAGTATTAGCCACAGGCATGTGCCATGCACAGTATGTCGGCTACAGTGAGTGGCTACGAGTCTAAATGTTCAGTTGAAAGGGAGTTCTTCATCGTGGCCACGTGATTGTGGTTCACTCCACCTTAATTTTTTTCGCTGTTTATTTACATGAATCAGTAAGAACATTCTCATTTCGGAATTATCCTAAAAGCTGGAGAACTACAGCAGAATATTCACACACAATAGCTACCTAATACGCGGAATATATTCAACGCAACAAGCAACATAATGCAGCAGGGATTGTTAAGGAAGAGGACATTAACTGCTGACGCCGTATTTTAATAGTTTGTTCTAAAACGGTCGCACACATGTGCAACGATTGTCTTACAATTTCGCAGCTTCGAAGTTTTTCTTTTTTATTTCGTGATTCATTGCGTCTCTCTCTCTCTCTCTCTCTGACCTCAGCCCCGGTGGCGCCCAAGCGTGACGCCATGATAAGCGTCAACGGAACGACGCTGACGGTACACCTGAGCAGCTGGAGCACGGCGGGATGCCCGATCCAGTCGTTCACTGTTCACTATCGCGTTCAGGAGGAAGGCTACGACTGGCTGCTCGTGTCTGACGCTGTCCCGGTAGAGCAGAAGGTGCTTACGGTTTCCGGCCTGGCGGCCGGAAAGTGGTACGTTCTGAGGGTAGCCGGCCACAGTGAGGCGGGCACCTCAGAGCAGGAGTACACCTTCAGCACCCTCACAAATGCAGGAGGTACTTTTGCGCTGATTCATTTCTTGCATGCTAGGGCAAGGTTTACCGAAACCTCACTCAATGAGGTGCAAGTATTGTGTTTTCAGCTATTTGTCGCCTGAGCTGGCTCAGAAGAGTGATAGCACCACCGCCACAATTGTTCCGGTTTGGACAAGTTCAACTCGGGAAACGCTTTTCTTTTTTTTTCTGAATATCTTGCGACATTCAACGGATGTGGAATGTTCGCGCTGCGCTAACCTATTCTTCTATATTTGAAGTGCACCGCTTAAAAAAAAAAACTGGTACTGCTAAATTTTCTAGACAGTTTAAATATAGGAAACAGAACTGTTTTTAAACTTCTTTCCCTCCTCCTCAACCCATTAATTTTCGGTAATCTGAACTTGCAACACTTTCCTTCCATTTTCCCCTCCTCTCTCTCAATGCCGCCGTTTGTTGCTTTCGCCATGGGATAAAAAATAAATAAATAAATAAATAAATAAATGATACATTCGGCATCCGGCGTTGGTTCCGAACAACATCATGACTTTGTAAGTTTCAGATTTGAAAGGTGAAACATTTTTTATAAGTAGTTCCTGTTTTGATTCTTATTTTCCTCGCTATATTCTCCACCGCTACAGGCTGCAAGTTTCGTCAGGGAATTATAACCTCTTCAGGGGTTTCGCCTTTAGTCTTTGCCTCTCGCAGGAATGTTGTATTCTTCCTGCAAATAAGCACGTCTGACTTGTTTGACTTGACTTGCTACAGAACACTATAAAGCAGTTTCCCATGTGCGGGAAAGCGGCATCAAAGACTGTAGCTATTTAGTAAAGCAATGAAGGGGGCTAGTTGGTGAACGTTCATGGTTATACTGCGCTCAGTTTTACAAACACGATACTAAGGAAGGACAGGACGTGGACGGACGAAGCGCAAACTACCAACTGTTTGATACTGTTAAAGAACGCGCTTATATACAAGGAGATATGGTGCGGGGGGGGGGGGGGGGGGGGGGGGGGGGGGTTGGGGGCTACATATAAAAAGATATGACAAGGTGACGACATGTGATTATAGTTTGGGTCAGGCATACATCCTTCACATGCACCCGTTCGCCCTGGCGAACTCGACCTCAGCTTTGATAAGCGCGATGGACGGAGTGCTTACGCACGTCTCTTTTTCTTTAGCTATCGCAAGCGCCTCCCATATTTCTCGCTCCGTTTTTGTTTTTGATGTTCCGATGACTGTGGTGCTTTCTATTAGCGGGGAGCATTTGCACTGTTTGCAATGTGCGGCCAAGTTGCTAGGTGCTGTCAGAAGCTGGCACGTGTATTTGTGCTCCCGTAACCTATCGTTTAGACAACGTCCAGTTTGCCCAATGTATACTTTCCCGCAGTCTAGTGGGATTTGGTAAACAACTGAAGTAGCGCATTCCACGTACTTTTTTGCGTGCTTAGTCTGACAGACCGTACCACTAGGGTTGGCCTCTTTGGATCCTGCGTTCACCTTCTTGCACATGCCTTTTAGTTTTTGCGGGGCGGAGAACAGAACTTGAACGTCATGGCGTTGGGCTGTCTTTTTTATCCGATGTGACAAGCCATGGATGTAAGGCAACACCACGCGTTTTTTCAATTTTTTCTGTGTTTTCTGCCTTTTCCTGTTGGCTCTGATTTCGGGCAACAAGTTTTCACAGATTTGCACCACCATGCTGTTCGGGTACCCACTGTTTCTCAAGCGGCTTACTTGCAGATCGATGCTCTCCCTCACAGCATGGTGGCATGATTTTTCAATTGCTTGACTGATGCAAGCCTTGGCGATGCCTCTTTTAATGATTTTAGAATGGCAAGAGTCGTACCTCAGGATTTCTTTTTCTCCTCTAGTTTTGTAGCACCAGCACATGTGGGAGCCTCTGATCCTAATGTTTATATCAAGGTACTGCAATCGACCTTCGGTAGGAGTCTCGTACGTGAACTCTAAACCTTCATGTGCTTTTTTGAACATGCTGATGACAGTTTCTACGCTACATGGATCGGTTTGGTTTTCTTTCATGCACACCAAATAATCGTCAACATATCTGAAACAGGTAGTTATGTTCGTGTCTCCAAACAAGGCGGCGAGTTTCCTGTCTCCCACACTCAAAAATAAGTCGGAAAGCACGGGAGCTATACAAGAACCAATAGCGATTCCATCCTTCTGCTCATACACGCTGTCACCATATTCGATAAACGCACCATGTAGATACAGTTTTAACAAGTTCACAAAACTAGAAATACTGCACTTGCACACGTCCTGAATGCGCTACTTCAGTTGTTTACCAAATCCCACTAGACTGCGGGAAAGTATACATTGGGCAAACTGGACGTTGTCTAAACGATAGGTTACGGGAGCAAAAATACACGTGCCAGCTTCTGACAGCACCTAGCAACTTGGCCGCACATTGCAAACAGTGCAAATGCTCCCCGCTAATAGAAAGCACCACAGTCATCGGAACATCAAAAACAAAAACGGAGCGAGAAATATGGGAGGCGCTTGCGATAGCTAAAGAAAAAGAGACGTGCGTAAGCACTCCGTCCATCGCGCTTATCAAAGCTGAGGTCGAGTTCGCCAGGGCGAACGGGTGCATGTGAAGGATGTATGCCTGACCCAAACTATAATCACATGTCGTCACCTTGTCATATCTTTTTATATGTAGCCCCCAACCCCCCCCCCCCCCCCCCCCCCCCGCACCATATCTCCTTGTATATAAGCGCGTTCTTTAACAGTATCAAACAGTTGGTAGTTTGCGCTTCGTCCGTCCACGTCCTGTCCTTCCTTAGTATCGTGTTTGTAAAACTGAGCGCAGTATAACCATGAACTGTAGCTATTCCTTATTTTCTTCTGTTTTGCAGCGAGCATTCCTCCGCTGAACAGCCTTGAAAGCCGCAACCCGGCTTTCTACAAGAGCGTTGGTATCATGGTGCCACTTGTATGCGTCGTGGCTATGATAGTACTCGTTGTGGCTGTCCTTGCTTTCGTCATACCTCGGAGACGAAGACAGGCGACGCCTCATCACTACAGAGGTGAGAGAAAATTTTCATGGTCTACTGTGCGTTTTGGACGTGGTAAACGCTTAACATTCCGCATACTGTTAGTGGGGGCATGCGCGAAAGTAAGGCTATAAGTAAACGAGAATCAGTGGCATGAACAACAATAAATCTAAGTCACGTGAACTAAACGCTTGGATATCCTGTAGAGAGGAGCAAGTTTAATACAGAATACAAGTAATAGCAGAAATATAAAGTGATTTCTGCATGTTAAAGACCGCTAAGCTATGTAAATAAAATATTGTAAAATGCTTCACTTGGAGTATGTAATTGAACAGCTAATTTTTGGTTTGTTTGCGCATCGACACTGTGATTTATAATCTTGCGACAGTAGTATTTAGCCTTGCAATTTGTTGGCTCGCTGAAAGATTATGTGATGCGTTTTATTGCGATAGCAATTATATGGGCACTCCTCGCGAATTTCCTCCGTTGCCCTGATCTTCCATATAAAGTCCAAGTGCGACCACAGCATGGCCGGGAGCCGTAACCTGTGGGTGCGAGGGAAAGCGTGCGCGAGGGTAAGCCGAGAAGGATGGTGGCTCGAGCTCGCGCGCTCAAGGCAGGAAGGCGGGGAGTAGGCGTGCCGTCCTCCATCGCGCGCAAGGCAGTAGGGGGCGTTCTACTCCGGCGGCAGCTGTGTATAGCGGGGCTGAGAGCGACCGCGCTGGCCTTATCTTGAAAGCGATCTGCGATAAGTTCATAGTCTAAGTGCGGAGGACTGAGGACTTCGTGTGCGCTGTGTTTCGGCCGCTTAGTTCGCGTTGAAGCGACAGGCAGCACGATGGCCACTTTGCTCGCCGTTGCTGCCGCTCATCCTCATGCAAACGTTTTGACAGCGAGTGCCCGGGGTCAACGAGTGAGATACGTTCCTGTTTGCCTGTGCGCGCGTGACACAATGCTTGTTAATTTAGTTAGTAAGCGAATGTTTACAAGTTTATACGGCTGATAAAAACTGCTACGCCTACTTCGTATAGCTGTCTAATAATTTACTATAGCAATCGAAACATACAATGCAGTTAGTACTTCCCCTGATGAGTATTCGTTGCGAATTGCTGCTTGTTTTGTTGAAAGTGGTCAACTCGCATTGTCACAAAACCGTTTGAAACCAAACCGACGGAGTTAAGAAGCTTTATCGTCGCATCTTCTATCTAACTGCACACGAACGGTGAAATCGTATTTCTCAACCACTGCGTAAACTTTCATGACGTTTGTTGCAAAGAAAACGTTAACACCTAGGGACTATAGAAAGAACATTTGTTTATTTAGGCCGTCTGTTCTTAGGAATGCAAAATTTTAAAAAAAGCAAGCTATCAAGTTTACAACTATGCAACTCCAAGAAAATGAAAAGTGATATAAGAGTTCTGTAAACTTCACGAAATAATACAACTAAACCGGAAAAATTTATGTATCTTGCGCCGCTCTAAAATATACCACCAATTTTTAAGTAAGACTTCTGCAATACCTCCGTAAACATTTAACAATTTATTTAAGCTTTAAATTCATACATTACATTTTTCCACTGTTGATGCTCTAGCAGATATGCACTTTATAGAACTGAGATATCACTATTTGGCACAGAGTTAGAGATTTGTTAACATCATGCTTCAACTTTTTCTACACATGCCAGCTTTTGAGAATTTTTGCAAATCATGCCAAACTTCCAATAAAAGATCGACTTCCCAGAGTAGCTATAACTTTACTTTCTCTCTTAAATGCAACAGTTTTCATTCAAATGGCCCATCATGTCTCTTAAAAAAGCATTTCGGCGTTTTACATTTATTTCAATAGGGAAATAGAAGTTGATCCCCAGCTCCCAAACGTTCGGATGCTGGCTGAACTGTCGCATAATTTCCGCTCCCGTAGACACTCCAGCTCCTCCACTAATTTTTGCAAGAAAACTATGTGATGTGGCGTTTATTCGTTAAGGTACTCTTGCTAAGCAATACCAACCTATTTACCTATGCAGTCTCCTATTCTTCCTTCAGTTAGCCAATCGCCAGTTTTTTATAATTTCGTTGTTCACACTTTTAATTAAAACAAATAGACACAATTTCCACACACTTTAGGCCACAACCATTCTCGTCCTATATAAGAACGTATCCAGCGTGAAGGAAACTAAAATTAATCATGGGTCAGTATTACTGAACCCTGAAACAGTGAGCTCTGCCGCAACTTAAACAAAAGTGCTGGTCAAACTTACGTAGTTTGCGCAATGAGTCAAATGAACAACGTAATCTTATCGCTCAAAATGGCGTTATTCAAAGCAATTTGGTGCCTTTGCTTTTAAACTACAAACTACATTTCGGAATTAGTTCCCAAGCTCGAGATTGTGGAAGTATTTTACTCCTGCATACTTCCGGATTGTCGGCGCGTAAACTCTTCATCCTTCACTTGGAGTGCAAATTTAGTGAGTATGGTCACTATAAAGCTAGACATTTCGCGTTTGTGAAGCGTGACAATAGCAATTACGTTTCCTGAAATTGGGCTTTGTGTTTTATCACGGCGCTCTTATTGAAAGCCACATCTGTAACTTCTCCCTGCCGGCAACAATTTGCATCAAGCAGTAATATTTTTGACGATGCGAATATTGATGCTCTTGTACTCATATCAGGATATAATGATCTCTTCTGCTTCATAGTCAAGAAAGGCTTCGCGTTTCTCTGCAGACCCGTGCCCCGATGACAAGAATATGGAGGCCCTGAGCCTCTCCACACTGAAGCAGACAGGGGAGCATATGGAAACTGCGAGCCCCGGAAAGGAGCCGCTTTTCTACCAATCTCACTACGCCATGGGCCGTGTTCAGACATTGAGTAAGCAGGGTGTTGGTCCCTCAGATGCTGAGGCTGCTGCGGCAGCTGTGCGGACACTCAAGAGAGCAAGAAGAGAGCACATCTACGAAGTGCCCTACCCAAGATGGGTTCGTTTTTACTTTACTTGAATCACTATGGTGGCGGCATTCCAAGCTGCCTTATCGCCCTACGTATGGAAGTGAATGCGAGAAATACGCGCCTGCGCCTTCTAGCAACCTAGCCGAAGCCTGACAAAGGCTGAAACTGATAAGATATACTAACAAGTCATACTGATACGACAACTCACATAAAAAGTGAAAGGTAGGCCTTTACCGTGAATCAAAGTTGGCCCGCGAAAAAGCTTAGCTGCTCAATCCACATCACAGCTCTTTCGAAACTGTACGCTTCAGTTGTCTGCGTTTGCATGTTGATGTGCTTCATGTAATAACAAACTGGTTATCAACGTATACACTGTCTACGCAGATTTTGTCAATGACAGTCGGCTGCTGTCTGCTAACTAAGCGTTTTTTATTTCATTTTTGTCGTATTCTGTGCTACCTTCAACACGTACAATATTTCAGCACATCATAAATTTCGAAACGTGCTATAACATTATGTTGACGTGGAACGTGCGCACAACTATGGGTTCGCAGATTGAGGAGGAAAGCTACCCCCACGTGGAAGATTGTACAACTGAGCCCGTACCCAATATTTACCAGACGCCGAAGAAATCAGGTACGTGAGCGAAAATGAGACTTCAGATCAGTTTTCGTTTCGCTTTCAGTGTCTCATTGCTTTTAGAAAAAAATATATAAGAGGTAAATATTCTTAAAAGGTTGTACTAGGCGAGCCTCTCCAGACAAAAATATCACTCACCGCAGTGATAACAACCGCAGCTATGAACAATGACGTCAGTGCCAAAGTTGATCATCATCGATAAACTAAGGCACTGATGTTATTCTTCAAAGTTGTGGGAGATACTGTTTCAGCGAGTGACAAAGGTTTAGGACGTGCGTTTCTAGCCAAGCTCTCATACTTAGCTGGGACAAGAGAAGGGTGTTGTAAAAGCGTTTCCTTTAATTGTGATTTCCGTGCACCCCGCTTGCGTTGTGCATACCGCACAACGGCAAACAAAGTGTTGTGCATACCGTATTGTGCACACCGGTTGATTCGAGGTGCTGCTGAGAGAGAAAAAAGTTATTATTTGTGTTTAGCATAGTTCGAAGAGTCTATAAATATTTTTTTTAATAACGGCAATAACGCCAAGAACAAATTTGGTCTGTACAGCGCAACTGACAATCGACGGAAGACGGATAACCAGAGAAAGAGAAAGAAGCCAGAGAACAGCTTTTAAGTCATCGAGCCTGGCATCAGATGGGTGAGAGTTACATTTCAAAAACCAAAGGTTTTGGATCTTATGAACGGTGATAATATTATAATAATTAAGATAGCCTACATCGCGCGTATTCATCCACTCGCTGCTCGACGAAGAGATGCTGAAATGTGGAATATGCTTTACACCACCGTTCAATCGAAATAGTGTTATGGATTCAACTTTCGCCTACGGTATAATTTCAGTTGGCTATGTTTTAATGCGTGTGCATGGCTCATAAAACTGACAAGAAAACACATTTCTATTTTATGCACACCTTGCTGGCGAAGAAAGTTTTGTCAGCATCTGTATATCCATAGCGAAGTTCCCTAAATGCCTTAGTTTTTTGCGAGAGAACTTATTTTCTCGACAGTTGTGTCACGTATATCTCCAGTACGTATTATGCATGGATTATTTCTTTTTATTCCTGTATAAAGACACTCTGCTGATGACAGCGACAGTGAAGGAACGGCCTACACATTTCACCGAACAAAGGTAGGCAGCTACGGAGACCATCAGGAGATGTCGGAAGCAGAATGTGACCGAGACCATCACGCTCGAGGTGAGCACAGCGGTAACGGCGCATGACAAAATTATATCAAGATTTCAATAAAGATGTCCTAAATATCCCTCTACATAATTACGCCGCAGATTGCAGAGCATCGTTGAAGAGCTCTGCAAAAAAAAATGACAGTTACGTATTCTTACATGCTTTCACTGCGAAAGCATTATTGCTTCTCTAATTATTTGGTTACGTCCATGTTACGTAACGTCATGCACTGTCCCGTCTTCTCTACCTTAAGGCACCTTACTCTAATTTCTACCAACCCTAATTCACCTTAATCGACCTTGCTCTAGTTTGTACCAATCCTAATCCACTTTAATTCACCTTAAACCACCTTGCTCTAATTTGTGTCAACCTTAACCCATCTTAAAGCTGCAGCCAGATGGCTGGAACGTGACGTGTGCAATGACGCACCAACTGGGCCACCTTTAGTTAACCAGAACCGTGGAACCACCGTCGCTTCAATGAAGCACGCTCGCCTCGCACCTCGGAGCCCCGGTTACGATTCCCAGCCAGACCCGAAGTTTTCTTTTCAAGCCATTAATTTGATTTTTTAACGGGAACCTCCACAAAAAATTTCACGTCAATCCGAGCATTTTTTTTTCTGAGTAGTTTTTACTCGTTGCGCCGTCAGACATGTTTTTCCAACCATCGCTTTATTACGCCAGATTCTGTGCCTCATGGGACATATAACGCTTTTGCATTAATAAATGGTGGCTGCATTAGTCCTAACGTTCCACTTTGGGCTTGTTAGTGCGTCATATTATTAAATGCCATTGGCGTTTGATAATAATATAAACAGGCACACATAGCTCTGCGTGTGTGTGTTTCTGTGCCGATTTGTCCCATCTTAAATGCGCTACAACAATATTTAATATGTATTAGCCCGTCTGAGGGCCGTAGAACAAAATATAGAATAAAACCTATCAACTAGAACAACTGAAGATCTTACTATGTAACAGACAATGAAGCAAAAAGAAAAACAAGCAGCAGAAATAATTGTGTTCTAATTGAAATATAGAAATAAACAGGTCAATGAAATTGGTCGAAAATTACCACAGGTAGCAACCGAACACTAATCTTTCGAATTACGTGCGTGCGGCGCTTTACAAAGAATGTTGCCATGGCGACCGTTCTCCCGTTTCCTTTACCGGTCATTCGCGTATGTGTATACGATCAGTTCTGCGAGTGTTATCCAGCACCACTCAGGTCCAAGATGGTGGATGTGGAACACCATCTAAACCGCTGGTGTCACGTGTGCGTGAACTTAGGACAGGCCAACTGACCAATAAACCCTCGTATGCTACCTGATGGCACCAACACTTGCAAGTTCGCTAAGCAATGAACGAGAAAAATTGATCCCCTATGATGCTTTTATTCTGCTACAAATCTTGTCAATTATCTTTCTCTCTCTCTCTCTCTCTCTTCGATCAGCCGCAAAACGCCTGGAAGCATTAGGAATCCACGTTAGTCCCGGCTACAGCATAACCTGAGATCTACTGGACTCGCACCATCGAACGGATGTGAGAGAGACTTGCGTGTGACGTTGGGACCTTCTGCGGACGCCTAAAGCACACTGTCCAGACAGTGGAACGCAATGATTCATCGTCGTTGATCAGTGTACCTCCTCGAAGTGCCGTGTACGATGTGAACATGTAAGGAATACCAGCGGTCTTGTTGAAGACTCAAGGGCATCGGAAGCCTGCATTACGTGCCTCAAAATGGACTGTCGAGTGATGTTTCTTTTTTGTACGTGGCTGTGATTTTAAGAAGACTATTGATGCATTTGAGAAGCAAGGGACCTTGTGTCGCGCAAGAGCTTTTCATACTGCCAGATGTGTCCTTGAATATTTCTACTGTGAGAGTCAAAGAAGTTGTAATCGCTGTTTTAAGCAACGCATTCTGTTAAACATAGAATGTTCAAATGAGCCGAACAGAAAGAACGGATTTTACGACACCTTTTAGGCAATAGAGAGACGAAAGAAAGGAGAAAGACAGGAAAGTTAACTAAAACGAAAAAAAAATCGGTTTGCTTCTTTACAGTGAGGGGACGGGAAAGTTGTATGTAGAAAGGTAAGAAGAATATAGTGAAATAGAGCATGAAGACCCGAAATTTATTCGTGCAGAACTTTTATACTTACAGTGTCAAATTGTTACGGCAAAAATACAGTAACGAAGTCAGCATCTCAATTACGGGGATGTCTTGCGCTCACCTTAAAGCCGCTAAATTAGAGTCACCTACGAAACGCTGAATATCTAATCATTGCACGTATTGAACAAAACAGCCTCAACAACGTGTCTGACGTAGTTCTGCCCATGAAAGAATTTTCTAATTTACAGTTATTTGCTTAGTCATCTGAGAGATGTATCTAAATAAAATTTAAAGAAGACAAATGAGGCTTCGTCGAGTATAAATCAATTTATCTAATTTCTATGACCCAGCTATCCTTTCAACATGCAATAATCCAGCAGCAAATCCCTTTCGAAAACGTGCGACTATTGCTTTATAGCATGAAAATGCTGTCGCACGAGCCTATTTTTAGCAAGAAAGAGTGATTTTCCTCTTTCAAAATGGTTGTAATGGCATTCCCAATATCGTCATTCACTGGGGGACCTGGCAGCTAACCACCTTATAAAGAAGGAATAGGTGAACACGTGGTATCTGAAGTAGCCAAATATACGAGTGTTCTCTTTAGCAGGAGGAAGAAATACGTCAAATTTGATTGATAAAGTTTTGTTTGATGAATAGCCGAGACACAAGACTTTGTTTTCGCCAGATGCTTCACGTGTAAGTGCCCATTCGTACACTGCTTAGATGTTCGATCAGAATGTCAGCGGTCGTCCTTGACGTAGGTTTTTTTAATTTTCCACGTGACAATCTGAAGCGGTTTAATTATTATGCAGTGTTGCTCGACATCGCGATTACTCAAAGGTATCTAATTGTGAAATAAGGTCCAGTATATACTGCCCATGTGACAACGGTGCTGATTTAAACTGCCTGTCGATAGAGGAAGGTCGTAATGATTCGAAATTTGCTTGTATTTGCAGTGCGTGTCAGTTTTCAGCATGGTTTTGATAGTACATTGGAACTGTACTTCAGTGAATTACAGAATGCTAAGCTAGGTCAAAAAGTGTATTGTTGCATCGGCTTTCTCGAATGTGAACGCTTTACTGAAATTTCACAGAAAGATTAGCACTCCCGAATTTAGAAAATATTAAGGAATGTAATTTTTGACATGTTTCTATTCCATTCTAACCTTTAAGCACCCAGAAGACATACGGAAACTGTGACAAACTTAGACAAAGCACTTTGTGCACCTTTGTCACACAGTCTCTGTGTCTTTTTGTGCTTAAAGGTTGAAACCACAAATATGTTTGTATGCTCCGGTTGATAGTTTTTTAAGTGTCCCTATATTTGAATGTCTTGCTCAATGCTTCTACCGTCATGTTCTACCGTAGGCAAAATCGTTGTTCGAGTTGGGCAACGGCTCTGTTTTCTAATATATTGAGAATTTACACAAACAGGTCAGTGAAAAAGATATTCTTTAACCAGTTATTTCACGAATTCATAGGTTAGTTCATGACCATTACTGACAATGTATCAAAGAATTGTTAGAAACAAGGCTACAACTGGGAAACAGCAAAACTGAGGTGATTTTCTTTCTGTGTTATTTAAGAGAAGGTTACTGTTGCTACTGAATAGGCCACGCGTTAAAAACGGCGTTTGAGCTCCATATCTACTGAAACAGCACATCGAAGAAGAATGGAAGTGTCTACAGTTTTTCGTCGTGCTTATCTAACGCCCTCTCAATTATGGTCGCCTACAATTTCTGGAAGAATTCAATCATTTATTGTAACATTGTCCCAAGGGTTGCATACAAAATCATGGTGTGTCGTCAGTGTTATGAGAAGAGAGCTAGGCATTTCACCTATTTGTTTTTGCTCTGACAACAATCATCAGACTCACGTGTCCGACATTTTATTTGTGATTGCAGCATGACGTCTACAAGAGAAATGGACAGTGGTTCGGGTTCATCTAAATGATGATGAATTACCGAAAACGGTCCATGCTTCGCTGCCTGGTATTTCCATTCATAATTGAGTTTCGCTGCTACCATTTCTATTACATTTTTTTCCGGAGACACGTGTCAAACAGTTGTGCATCTATAACTGGTCCGACCCTTTAGACTGTGTTTCAGGTGCGTTGCAAAAGCAGGTGTGATATTTTTGTAGTGAAGTGTAAATACCGACGAGCACTGCCTGTTTCAGTAAAGCAGGTAGCATTTCATATCTAAGATAGAATCTATGGAGCTGTTATATGGTGTAAAACCCTTTCTGTCTTTATTCTGCACCGTACGTGTATTGCATGACTTCTGTTGCAAACTGTTCTGCTGGACAATTTCGTGACATGTGCGATCAAAATAGCGCCTTTTATTGCAGAACAAGGTGTTGAAGTCAAACAAATATTTTGTTCACGGAAAATGCCTGTCACTAACACCCAATTTTCTCGTTGTCTGTAAATACAAATGTCGTGTTAATCAAAACTTCTTGAATTGAGGGAATAAAAATTAAATACAAGATCTGTGCACTTCAAGTTTGGAATGTTGTATTCATCTTACCTGGTTTTGTCCATTATCCTTAACTATGAAGATTTCTCACGTTATGGCTTTTCTTTAGTTAATATTTCAGTCGTTCCAGCCCGCACGCTGTAAATCGACGTTCTAACTTTACTCATTTATTGTCAGAAAACGTAGTCATTTAGACGGACGCAGGCTTCTGGAAGCCGGATGACAAACACCTTAGTGAATAACTGCACAGCTCTGAACACCGCAGGACAGGTTCTTTTGTATGAGAAATCTGAAATCGGGTTTTTTTTAGATTGGCAAATAATGCTGGATTCAGGGAACCTGTCAATATCATCATAAAAACTTTATTATTATGACTGAGGAGTTTGGAGCCCGCATGCTCCCGGGCTCTCGCACGACCTCACTGCACTCAAGCGTTTACGTTAATTCAGTGCTAAGTGCAATTACATTGCACTTAGCCACCCATGATGCTGTCATTAGAGCGAAACGTGTGGAAAATAAAAATGCGCCCACTAAACTATCCTTTTCGACTCCAACCGTGTAGCTGTAACTGCGAAAGGCCTTGACGTTGTTTATTCATCCAAAACTACGGCTCACAAACCACACAATCTCTACTTCCCCACATATTCAAAGACTTTGCGTGTTCTTTGAACAAAAAGGAATTCACAATGGCCCAAACCATTGTATGACGTACAAATGCTATAAAAACCGGAATACGCTGCACAGGCGGCGAGCCTAAATATTCTTCAAAAACTAATGAACTACTTCTTCCTGGAACTCAAAAGACTGCGCTAATTTACACTGACTGAAACCTGTGGGATATCGAATTAAATACTGCAACAGAGATACCAAAGACACCTATGGTGTAGAAATGCCATCGTCTACGCGTACATTATTTTTCAAATCAAGTCAGTGCCGGCGGTTTGATCACAACTTCGTACCAAACCATCGTTAGATTCCTTAATGCCGGGTTTACGGTAAGATATCTCAAACATATCTTATAACTTCCTCATAGACACGACTTTCCTTCGACTATTTTGCCTATTGAATGACCTTAGGCTAAGTTTTCTGCTGCGTACAAAACCACACAAATAAATAGCAGTGACTCAGACAGGCGAGAAAACACAAAACATCTCATAAGAGCTTGAAAATCTTTCTGCGGTTTGCGGAATATTCCCGTCATGATGCCCGTATCACATTTAGATGCCGTAATGGCCTGCTCGCTTACGGCATCAACCCACAGCGTCACTGGCTTGGACACCACCGTATCGCTTGTATGAGCGGTATGAGCATATCAGAATTTTCTTCTAGGCATGCCTTTCCTGTCTTGTATTTCTCTATCTCTCTCTCTTTAGGCATGCTGTCCTTGTGGCCGTTCTGGCTTCTTGGATGGACTCGCCGCTTTTCTGAGCTACAAGCGAAAAGGCGGTGAAATTGCGCAAGATATGGTGAATATTGAAGCACTCATAAACAGAGTCGGAGCCGACTACACGAGCAAGCGGATCTAACACAGGCTATAGAAGGACTAAGCTCGGATATAGTGAAGAATTTGAAATGGTATGGGTGCAAGGAAAGAATTACTAAATACAGAAGTTGTTCGGAGCATGGTTTTGCAGAGGCAAGGAATACACGTTTTGACAGTTCGGGAAAGGAGAGCCGACTCACTTTATTCAGAAGTAAAAGCAGGTTCGCCGAGTGGCTGCGCTGGCGCCCCAGTCGGAAAGCCGCCTCAGTTCCAAGAGCAGGGGGCGAAGAGCCCCACGGTGGGGCACCGAGAGGTAAACTGGATTTCCGGAACAAGGGGCAACGACCCGTACAACAAGGCATGGCGAAGCGACGGAGAGTGGCTACAAAGTCAAGCTTTGTTTTCAAAGTGTTGCGTAGATATCTGGTAGTGGCAAAACAGACCTCTATGACTTCAGAAAGGTGCGAAAAGTGTCTTACACAACTTCGTTGTCTGCAATTTGCATATATGTTGGAAGTATTTTGTTTTCACTTTGTGTATGTACAAACGTGGTAAAATTTCTCTTACGCTAAAGGTTCCTCCTGCTTACAATAACTCAGGCTCTAGAACATTTATTATTTTGATACAAAAGCATCAAATGGTCCACTGAGTGAAAAAGCCGGCGTTGTCCGTAGCAGCAAAACGGCATCTTAATTCCCGTTAGCTGCGACGCCAAAACACAATCTCGCTTCGACGGAGCAGAGCAGGAACACCTGCTGAGTGCTAGCGCGCCAGGTGTTGCGTGAGAGGAGAGGGCATGGCCACGGCGCCTCGTCACCAGCGCGGTGCAGACGCTGCTCTCTAGCTTCTTTTACGTTCTTAGTTGAACAAAATTTTTGAAAGCATTTCTCAGAAAATGAGGTGAGTTCTCGTGAAACTGAGAATTAGCGTTTGCTCTATCTTTAAGGACAAGACCGACACGCAGCGCGACGTTTTCTTGGATAGAGTGGGTAGACGTGCCAAATTGCTTGCTGGGTTGGAATAGACAAAACTGAAATACTAAGGTTTTATATGCACTAAATTTTTGTGGAGACAGTCTACCACAGCTTCTATACCATTGTAACACCAGCACGTCGCGATGAAACGTCTTTCAGCGTAGCCCCGGGTCTCCGCTTTCGTGCTTTTGTCAAGGGGTTGCTCTGCCATACAATGTTTTGTTGGGTGGATCGCCGTTGCGGAACGTTGCCCCTGGCACGCCCGGACAAAAGTTCACATTCGGCACGGGCCAGGAGACACCCTATACGCCTTTCATGGCTCCCTGCCGAGAAGAGCGAACAATGACGAAACTGAATAAGGAGCTTAGAATAGCCGTGAAGCGTCACAGATACGAGAAGGCGCTGTCAACTGAAAGGACACATTAACAACAAAAAGCAGTCAACGCACTGTGTGCTTCTCTTTCAATTACGCCAAGGAGTTTCTCAGTAACTGTACTCTTTCTTACAGCCTTAAGAATAGCACCGGCCAAAAGCTACTAAGCCCTTTGTTTGGCCCGCAGCTACATTAGCGAATTTTTATAGACGTCTACCGGAATTGTTCTGCTCTCATTGAATGTCTTTTTCTTTTGCTTGCGCCGGAATTCGAGCTTATTGAAAGTTTAGCACATATATACAACTGCCACACCATGCTCTATGTTTAAATTAAGCTTTCAAAATTATTTCATCAGTTTTGTGAGTGTCAGGCCTTTTCTACAATGAAGCTACTTCGCTAGTGCAAAATGACGAGAAGGATGTGCGCCTGCTTTATCTGGGGCTTTACTGTGTTGTAAGCCATAACTGCGCTACTTATGCCTGTAGACACGTTCTCCTGCTCCTTTCCGTGCAACAGTAAAAAAATTATTGGTTACTGCGGTACATGTGACGTTTGCCGAATATAAAAGGAAACAACAACATTAAAAATAAAATTATAGGGTTTTACATGCCAAAACCACTTTCTGATTATGATGCACGGTATAGTGGAGGACTCCGCAGATTTCGACCAACTGGGGTTCCTTAACTTGCACCTAAATCTAAGTAAACGGGTGTTTTCGCATTTCACCCCCATCAAAATGCGGCCGCCGTGGCCGGGGTTCGATCCCGCGACCTCGTGCTCAGCAGCCCAACACCATAGCCACTGAGCAACCACGGCAGGTAAAGCAAACAGTATTTTTGATCTGCGGCGAAATCGAAAGCATTTGTTTGTCATCCGTTGAACACCCGTCAATGGAGCGTTTGGTGTTGGATGGCACAACTTTCCTGCGTTCTAATGCAATTCTCCTTAAACTGCAACTTTGTTTCATAAAGAAAAAAATCGCTCTCTATTTTATTAACTTTGTAAGCTCTGTTTGTCCAAGTATACGGCAGCGACCCCCCCCCCCCCAACTCAGGGTCTCATAAATACTCTTTTTTGTGTGCACGTGTGAAAGAGTGGCGGTCATGACAAAGATTGTACAAGTAGTCTGACACATTCAGTACATAAAATAGAAGAAAAAATTAAATTCGGACATCGCACTGACCACCTCTGCTCATCGTTTCCAGCTCTAAATTAAAAAAAGCGCATGACGCCGCCGCTTTTGCATTTTCACCGCGAAAAAAAAAATGCGAGAAATCTTTCTAAAGTAATTGATTGCACTATATAGCCCGTAATGCTAGCTTCCCTGCTTGATGCATTCACGTACCCACCAAACCTACTCCCCACAGAAGGCCAGAATGGGTCAGTATTCACAAAGTCTTACGTTCGTAAGTGCTTTTTGACACGGGCGAGCTGCCTTTGCTAATCATTTGTCCGATATCAGGATCCGGCTGGAATTTGCACTTTCGACTATTTTAAGCGTAAGAGCGTTTTGCGAACACGGGCCTCGGTCCTTGCTTCTTGCCTACTTGTGTGTGTGCGATTCTAGCAGCCTACATGATCCGTACAAACTTCATTAGTGTTTCCCTTAACGAAGAGGTGAAATAGCACGCGCAAGTTTCGAAGCGCCTTTTTTGAACGCGTTACACACTTGCGCCGCCATTTAAACAAGCAAGGCTGGAAACGGCGGTTGTGACCCTGACGCACTTAAGAGTGTCCTCCGCTGCGGCCTGCAGTTCGAACAGTATCACTAAAGCCAACATCGTTACTAAGTCATCGTTCTTCGGCTCCTTTTTTTCATTACTATGCTTTGCTATACCCTCTTAGTCTCATATGCTTGTCTGTAGAATGAAAGAAAAGAACACACAGAGGTGAAAAAAAAGAGCCTCATTGTTTGGCCCACGATCTTCTAACATGCGAGTAGAAAGAAAGTATACTATTCTAAAGAAGAAATAATCTATGAGAAAGACCATGATGCACTGACATCTTGGTACAATTTTTTTTCTTTGTTTGCGTGCTTAAGAGCTGCCTTTTTCTATCCGAAGGTGGCCTTCTTATTTGCAAGGAGCGCGAAGATGCCTCAGAGTTTTGTTGCGGCATCACGCAACCACCACGTCATCGATGAGACAGGCAGCATGTAGGTCGTTGTTTAGAGAGGCGTGGCTGCAGCTGGAAGCAAATTACCCGGAAAGCTCTCGTTCAATGAGGCGCCCTCGGCACTTTCCTTAGAAACACGTGTGTCATACGAACGAAATTTTCAACTTTCATGCCCCTCTGCACGTTATTCATGCACGCTAGCCATAGTTGTACGGATTATTGGTCACGGTGATGTTGCACCACTCCACCCTATAATGTGCCTTTTTTTTTCTTCTGCCATCTTTTCACTACTTCCTTTCTGGGCCCTCCAGTTTAGCATACCCTTTATCGCTGATTGCACATCTTCGCGCATTCGTAAGCAGGCCTTCGAAACGGCAAGTAATTCGGGCCGTCTTATTGATTGAAAATTGTCGAAGAGATCAATTGTGAACGGCATATCAAAACTCATTACGAAAAGGTATGGTCTCCAAATTTAAAAACAAGACCCTATGGAAAATTGTTTTGGCATCGTGGCAAGGGAGGGGGGCGGGGGGGGGGGCAGTGGGGCGGATTGTATCCTAATGACCCCGTCTATTCCTTTTAGCCTACAAACCTGCAAAAGATAACGTTCCAAGAACTATAACGTTCTCTATTGAACTTTTTCTTGAAATACGCTAATAATGTACCCTTGAAACTTTTGCACTTAGCAAACACAAAAGCACATCGTGGTCTTTTTTTCTTCTTTCTTTGCTAGAAGCGTAGGCCAGCTTAATTTGCCATCAGGAAATACAAATTCAATTTGTCCATTTGTCGGCCGCGGAACTTGCCTTTCTATTGAACGTCCATACTTTAGTTTAACCTTGGCAATAGCGTCTTCCTTGCAGCCATATTTCGATTGATCTCCTTGAAAGAAAAAATTATGCGGTTTTACGTGCCAAAACCACTTTCTGATTACGAGGCACGCCGTAGTGGAGGATTCCGGAAATTTGGACTACCTGGGGTTCTTTAACGTGAACCTAAATCTAAGCACACGGGTGTCTTCGCATTTCTCCTCCATCGAAATGCGGCCGCCATGTCCGGGATTAGATCCCGCGACCTCGTGCTCAGCAGCCCAACACCATAGCCACTGAGCAACCATGGCGGGTATCCTTGAAAGACACCTCAATGCAAGGTAAAAACTTTTTTTTTGGGGGGGGGGGGGTGCCTAATGTTTACAGAAACCATCGGCCCTATACCGCCTTAAAGCACCTACAGAGACGAAGCAGGCACAGGAAAGCCAGTATGCATTGCGCGCGAGAATTGCCGCGAACGATTTTTATCAAATTGATTAGGCGCAGATATACGCACTACTTATTGAAAAAAATATTTGTCAGAGAAGGCTCCTTAATGTGTAGCTCGGTGCCACAATGCCAATGCGGACATAGGATCTTCCATTCGTATACAATTTTTTTTTCTTAATTTTATGTTTAAGAGATATTTTACAAATATTTTATCAGAGTCTCAACATCTCAATTTGATTTTCAAATACATAGATAAAAGTGTTTAAATAATATTATTGGTCACCTGAGAAACAGCTGAGACAGAAATTACTATCTCATTGTTGCTATACAACTAAAAGAAACGCACGTTTTGATCCTGTGTTTCCGAGCTATTTTGGCCGTGTCTTTCATAGTTTTGAACCAAATTATTCCCTTTTTGTTTAACATTAAAACATGTAGAAGCACGCCAGGGTGTAAATTTGGCCCGTAAGCTTTGGCATGTATGGTCAAGTCAAAGTGCGAATAGGGTCGTGTAGGGTCCTTTCGGCCCCCACGTATACATAGTGTTCCCAAATTTTGATTGAAGAAGACATGCGTAGATCACATGCATACTTATAGTGATGGTTCGACCTCGCTTACCAGCTCAATTGCTGCTGTCGTCATTCAAACCGGACGGATAGTGATGGAATTCACACATGACGACATTGACAGCGGCAGAAACCGCAGCCCTACGTACGACTAGGAAATGCGTTAGTCATCAAACAGCACAGAAATTGGTCGCATTTTGTGATTCAAAATAGGCTGTTCATAGTGTCAAATATACTTTACGTCACAGTAGATACGAGCAGATAATATCTGAAATAAGACCACACTCTTGAAGAATACACGATATCATCTTTCAGTGCATTCCGGGTTATCGTGCGTGGCAGTGTAGGTAACAAGTTCGCTGAAAAGGCTGACGGGTCTGCCCACGAAGGCCTCCAGGCTATTTCAATACGACTGGCGAGGACGGAAGTTGCAAGAGAACTTCGCTCGCTTGGTCACACAACGACACAAGCTTTCTGGAGCTCTCCCCGTGTCTCTATTTGCCGCCTACATACCCTGGACCCTTTGTTACGGCTGCAAAATTTGACTAGCCGCAACCGCAGTGATGCAACGTTACTTTATCATCTATGGCTGGGAGCGTCATTTACAAACCCAGTTGAAACGGCCGGTACCAACGACGGACACTTGCGGATCTGAAGAAAGTATCCGTCAAATGTTGTGCCCTTGCCCTCAATACGACGTTGAGCGCGTATCTTCGCAGAACCACCTAAGTCAACAGTAGAACGTTTTCTGTGAAAAAAAAAACAAAACTCTTGAACCTTGGCCGCATGCGTCCTTTGCACACAAAACTAATCATGCGTTACTTCAGTATTTTTTTTTACACCGGCCTTAGTAGTTGAATGTAGTCCGGCTCGTATCCTACTATGTGTGCGTAGTGCTCAATCTCTGAGTCTTTTCCTCTTTCTATTCCCCCTATTTCCTTACATCCAGTGTTGGGTAGCAAACCGGACGCTTGTCTTGTTGACCTGCCTCCCTTTCCTCTCTTTGTTTCCTTCCTGTTCATAAGTAACACTGCAAGCAACCTAGGAAACAACCAGCCTTGTCACGCGTGTCGAGCATATTTTTTTGTTTACAAAAGTTCTACTTTTCATCATTTGAAGCCGCTGCTGCTTTCGCCGAGTCCAACATAAGGCCCCATAGAGGAATGAGAGTGTGCGGATATCATTTGTTAATCTAGAAACAATTATTTACTGTCTTTTCTTTTTCCTTACCCCAAGTAAACATTCCTAACCATAGCATTTCCTTGCTCACCTGCCATGGAGTTCTTTTCGGAGCATGCTCACAGGGCTGACAGGTTTCGCCGCGCTGTCAGAATAAAAGTAGGGTTCGGTGATCAACACTGATTTAGGCTTTTTTACGCATGTCAGTGAAAAAAAGGAGAAACGTTGTCGTCTTGATTCATAGACATGAATTCATAATCATGTACATGGCACGAGCTGAAAAAAGATAACAAGTTAATTGGGCCATTATTGTAGCATATTAAAGGGCCAGAATAATGTAGCGATTTTATTCCACGGGCCATTCCTTCTTGCGCCTAGTCAGTGGTCACAGTGTTGCTTCGCCAGCTTTATTAACAGGATCACCAGCCGTGAACGATGAACGATAGGATGGGCACAGAATCCAGCGCTAGTAATTCATGCACCATACCGGCCCAAGATGCATGAAAATTAGTTACCTTCCATTTCACTCCGAATGGCTCTCATGTTCGATAGATTCCTTTTCTACTTTTCTGTCACTCAGAGTCCCCAGGAAACACTGCCCTTCAACGCCATTGCACTCAGGGCCCCCCAAGATGAAGTCTTGGGACATGAAACTGAGGGCAGTAGACGCATGTAGGTCATATTTTTCGAAGTGAGCGAAAAGATGGCGCTGTCTTAAATTATTACTTTTTCGATAACGCGGAGTGTATTAGGCAGGAAAAGTGTATGAGGGAAGCTACGCTAGAAGTAAAGCGTCAATAAAACCAGGAAATGAAGTAGATGTCAGCAGTTGTATGCTTGCCATATTTTTGTTTTTCGATGTTCTATGCTTTCAATTGGTTTACGCTCGTGGTTGATTTTATGCTTGTGAAGCGGCACTTGCGGAAGCAGAAACCATGTTCTGTAGTTGTAACACTTTTTGGCACGTGTGGAGGCACATCCGGGGAAGCGTAGGCGCTTTTTGTTGCCGAAAGCTCCACTGAGAGACGCTTCCGAAGCAAATTTAACCATGCAGACGAAATTTTTACCAAAACTGGTCAGAAGCACTTTTTCTTTCAAAGGTCGTTCATAAAACTGATTTGTGAAAACACATCGTAATCAACGGTAAACATTTTCCACTGTCCTCTAACAGAGCATAGATTGCTTCCGCTTCGTCCCCTTCCTCTAAGAGTTCATAAAAAGCAGGATTTTCTGTATGTGTGCAAGCGAAAGAGAAGCAAATACACTACTCTCGGGAGTGCGCAACTTTCTCCTCTGCAAGCAGGGTTCGGGACAGAGGTTTGCTGAATACAACGTGCTTATAGTGCTGCTGCTCAAAGACTTGCTTCCAATCACATGAAACTATTAGAGTCACCAGCCCGCACTAACAAAAACTGTTATGCAAGTATCTTTCATAAGAGCAAATTTTAGCTAATTCTATAACATAAGAGCAAATTTTAGCTAATTCTATATAAGACCTGGATATCAAGTCTGGATATTGTAAATAGTAAACAGCTACTTTTGCTTACATGATCGGCCATAACATTGAAATTGCTGATACAACGGAAAGCATTGCACCGGATGCCCGTATATAGAACTGTGTATGTTGAGCGAGGTAAGAGCTGCACTATAGGCATCGCAGGCAGTTTTAATTGGAGGCAAACTTGGCAAGTGCGCCTCGAATGATAAATTGTTTTGTCTAAACCGAAACAGCGCGAATTGGTAGGCTGCATGAAAGAGAGACATTCTTATTGAATGACAGGAAGTTATTCGGCATATATCTGGCGATCACTCAGGAAATGGTTGTTGTGGAACGACGAGTCGGTTCTGATGTACTTCGCTATAAAAATGCGCGAGATAGTGTCGAGCAGCCTATATTGGCTTTTGTGTGTGTATATATATATCAATTCTAAATATTGTAAGCCAGTTTGTCGTGTGCGTATCATGGACACGCATGCTTATATCGCCTTCCGTTTCCCTACCACGGTTGCGCTTTAAAACCAACAGCGCGCGCATGCGATCCCATAGATGAGATGAATACATATATATAGAAAAGTATCAGTCATAGCTCTCGTAGTATAGCCTTCTGAGCCGTTTCCCTTTTCTTTTTCTTCTCCTTTTTTTTCTTTGAAAGAAGTCGTATTAGGGTTATTATAATTACACGACGGTATTTCGCCCTCGCCAGCAGCAGTACTTGAGATAGCTATTCCGGCGGCTAGCTTCCCACGCTATGCGTGCCGCCCCCGCACCTGTTTAAGCTTTTTCCTAGACGCTAGAGCTATACAATATCCGCGCAACCTTGAGCGATCGGAAAGCGCGTTTTCCACCCTGGGCCGGCGGAGAGGGGAGATTTCGTTCCGGCCGCGAAGCTCTCTACATCTCAGTAAGGTGCCTCGCGGTGGTCTCGTGCTGAAGATGCCCTCTCGGTGAGCGCATATTTCCCCCCTCATCTTTTAAGAGATTCAATACATACAAGCATTTGTCTCGCAAACCAGATTTATTTCAAGGGAATTTCCCACGTCTCAATAATTTCTCTCGTCGTATACGAGTGCTGATTGCCGTGTTATAGTTTGTTAACGAAGCTTCCCCTCAAGTCTAAATATTTTAAGGCAGTTTTCCTAGTCTATAAAGCCGCTCGAGTTCACGCTGCTCCTCTGGCGGCCATTTTTCAAAGAAATTATGCCTTCCAACCACTCAGAATGCCGGTGACAACTTCACGTTTGATCAATTCTGGATATTGTAAATAGTAAACAGCTACTTTTGCTTACATGATCGGCCATGACATTGAAATTGCTGATACAACGGAAAGCATTGCACCGGATGCACGTATATAGAACTGTGTATGTTGAGCGAGGTAAGAGCTGCACTATAGGCATCGCAGGCAGTTTTAATTGGAGGCAAACTTGGCAAGTGCGCCTCGAATGATAAATTGTTTTGTCTAAACCGAAACAGCGCGAATTGGTAGGCTGCATGAAAGAGAGACATTCTTATTGAATGACAGGAAGTTATTCGGCATATATCTGGCGATCACTCAGGAAATGGTTGTTGTGGAACGACGAGTCGGTTCTGATGTACTTCGCTATAAAAATGCGCGAGATAGTGTCGAGCAGCCTATATTGGCTTTTGTGTGTGTAGATATATATCAATTCTAAATATTGTAAGGCAGTTTGTCGTGTGCGTATCATGGACACGCATGCTTATATCGCCTTCCGTTTCCCTACCACGGTTGCGCTTTAAAACCAACAGCGCGCGCATGCGATCCCATAGATGAGATGAATACATATATATAGAAAAGTATCAGTCATAGCTCTCGTAGTATAGCCTTCTGAGCCGTTTCCCTTTTCTTTTTCTTCTCTTTTTTTTTTCTTTGAAAGAAGTCCTATTAGGGTTATTATAATTACACGAAGGTATTTCGCCCTCGCCAGCAGCAGTACTTGAGATAGCTATTCCGGCGGCTAGCTTCCCACGCTATGCGTGCCGCCCCCGCACCTGTTTAAGCTTTTTCCTAGACGCTATAGCTATTCAATATCCGCGCAACCTTGAGCGATCGGAAAGCGCGTTTTCCACCCTGGGCCGGCGGAGAGGGGAGATTTCGTTCCGGCCGCGAAGCTCTCTACATCTCAGTAAGGTGCCTCGCGGTGGTCTCGTGCTGAAGATGCCCTCTCGGTGAGCGCATATTTCCCCCCTCATCTTTTAAGAGATTCAATACATACAAGCATTTGTCTCGCAAAGCAGATTTATTTCAAGGGAATTTCCCACGTCTCAATAATTTCTCTCGTCGTATACGAGTGCTGATTGCCGTGTTATAGTTTGTTAAGGAAGCTTCCCCTCAAGTCTAAATATTTTAAGGCAGTTTTCCTAGTCTATAAAGCCGCTCGAGTTCACGCTGCTCCTCTGGCGGCCATTTTTCAAAGAAATTATGCCTTCCAACCACTCAGAATGCCGGTGACAACTTCACGTTTGATCAATTCTGGATATTGTAAATAGTAAACAGCTACTTTTGCTTACATGATCGGCCATGACATTGAAATTGCTGATACAACGGAAAGCATTGCACCGGATGCACGTATATAGAACTGTGTATGTTGAGCGAGGTAAGAGCTGCACTATAGGCATCGCAGGCAGTTTTAATTGGAGGCAAACTTGGCAAGTGCGCCTCGAATGATAAATTGTTTTGTCTAAACCGAAACAGCGCGAATTAGTAGGCTGCATGAAAGAGAGACATTCTTATTGAATGACAGGAAGTTATTCGGCATATATCTGGCGATCACTCAGGAAATGGTTGTTGTGGAACGACGAGTCGGTTCTGATGTACTTCGCTATAAAAATGCGCGAGATAGTGTCGAGCAGCCTATATTGGCTTTTGTGTGTGTATATATATATCAATTCTAAATATTGTAAGGCAGTTTGTCGTGTGCGTATCACGGACACGCATGCTTATATCGCCTTCCGTTTCCCTACCACGGTTGCGCTTTAAAACCAACAGCGCGCGCATGCGATCCCATAGATGAGATGAATACATATATATAGAAAAGTATCAGTCATAGCTCTCGTAGTATAGCCTTCTGAGCCGTTTCCCTTTTCTTTTCCTTCTCTTTTTTTTTCTTTGAAAGAAGTCCTATTAGGGTTATTATAATTACACGAAGGTATTTCGCCCTCGCCAGCAGCAGTACTTGAGATAGCTATTCCGGCGGCTAGCTTCCCACGCTATGCGTGCCGCTCCCGCACCTGTTTAAGCTTTTTCCTAGACGCTAGAGCTATAGAATATCCGCGCAACCTTCAGCGATCGGAAAGCGCGTTTTCCACCCTGGGCCGGCGGAGAGGGGAGATTTCGTTCCGGCCGCGAAGCTCTCTACATCTCAGTAAGGTGCCTCGCGGTGGTCTCGTGCTGAAGATGCCCTCTCGGTGAGCGCATATTTCCCCCCTTATCTTTTAAGAGATTCAATACATACAAGCATTTGTCTCGCAAACCAGATTTATTTCAAGGGAATTTCCCACGTCTCAATAATTTCTCTCGTCGTATACGAGTGCTGATTGCCGTGTTATAGTTTGTTAACGAAGCTTCCCCTCAAGTCTAAATATTTTAAGGCAGTTTTCCTAGTCTATAAAGCCGCTCGAGTTCACGCTGCTCCTCTGGCGGCCATTTTTCAAAGAAATTATGCCTTCCAACCACTCAGAATGCCGGTGACAACTTCACGTTTGATCAATTCTGGATATTGTAAATAGTAAACAGCTACTTTTGCTTACATGATCGGCCATGACATTGAAATTGCTGATACAACGGAAAGCATTGCACCGGATGCACGTATATAGAACTGTGTATGTTGAGCGAGGTAAGAGCTGCACTATAGGCATCGCAGGCAGTTTTAATTGGAGGCAAACTTGGCAAGTGCGCCTCGAATGATAAATTGTTTTGTCTAAACCGAAACAGCGCGAATTGGTAGGCTGCATGAAAGAGAGACATTCTTATTGAATGACAGGAAGTTATTCGGCATATATCTGGCGATCACTCAGGAAATGGTTGTTGTGGAACGACGAGTCGGTTCTGATGTACTTCGCTATAAAAATGCGCGAGATAGGGTCGAGCAGCCTATATTGGCTTTTGTGTGTGTATATATATATCAATTCTAAATATTGTAAGGCAGTTTGTCGTGTGCGTATCATGGACACGCATGCTTATATCGCCTTCCGTTTCCCTACCATGGTTGCGCTTTAAAAACAACAGCGCGCGCATGCGATCCATGAGATGAGATGAATACATATATATAGAAAAGTATCAGTCATAGCTCTCGTAGTATAGCCTTCTGAGCCGTTTCCCTTTTCTTTTTCTTCTCTTTTTTTTTTCTTTGAAAGAAGTCCTATTAGGGTTATTATAATTACACGAAGGTATTTCGCCCTCGCCAGCAGCAGTACTTGAGATAGCTATTCCGGCGGCTAGCTTCCCACGCTATGCGTGCCGCCCCCGCACCTGTTTAAGCTTTTTCCTAGACGCTATAGCTATTCAATATCCGCGCAACCTTGAGCGATCGGAAAGCGCGTTTTCCACCCTGGGCCGGCGGAGAGGGGAGATTTCGTTCCGGCCGCGAAGCTCTCTACATCTCAGTAAGGTGCCTCGCGGTGGTCTCGTGCTGAAGATGCCCTCTCGGTGAGCGCATATTTCCCCCCTCATCTTTTAAGAGATTCAATACACACAAGCATTTGTCTCGCAAACCAGATTTATTTCAAGGGAATTTCCCACGTCTCAATAATTTCTCTCGTCGTATACGAGTGCTGATTGCAGTGTTATAGTTTGTTAACGAAGCTTCCCCTCAAGTCTAAATATTTTAAGGCAGTTTTCCTAGTCTATAAAGCCGCTCGAGTTCACGCTGCTCCTCTGGCGGCCATTTTTCAAAGAAATTATGCCTTCCAACCACTCAGAATGCCGGTGACAACTTCACGTTTGATCAATTCTGGATATTGTAAATAGTAAACAGCTACTTTTGCTTACATGATCGGCCATGACATTGAAATTGCTGATACAACGGAAAGCATTGCACCGGATGCACGTATATAGAACTGTGTATGTTGAGCGAGGTAAGAGCTGCACTATAGGCATCGCAGGCAGTTTTAATTGGAGGCAAACTTGGCAAGTGCGCCTCGAATGATAAATTGTTTTGTCTAAACCGAAACAGCGCGAATTGGTAGGCTGCATGAAAGAGAGACATTCTTATTGAATGACAGGAAGTTATTCGGCATATATCTGGCGATCACTCAGGAAATGGTTGTTGTGGAACGACGAGTCGGTTCTGATGTACTTCGCTATAAAAATGCGCGAGATAGTGTCGAGCAGCCTATATTGGCTTTTGTGTGTGTATATATATATCAATTCTAAATATTGTAAGGCAGTTTGTCGTGTGCGTATCACGGACACGCATGCTTATATCGCCTTCCGTTTCCCTACCACGGTTGCGCTTTAAAACCAACAGCGCGCGCATGCGATCCCATAGATGAGATGAATACATATATATAGAAAAGTATCAGTCATAGCTCTCGTAGTATAGCCTTCTGAGCCGTTTCCCTTTTCTTTTCCTTCTCTTTTTCTTTTCCTTGAAAGAAGTCCTATTAGGGTTATTATAATTACACGAAGGTATTTCGCCCTCGCCAGCAGCAGTACTTGAGATAGCTATTCCGGCGGCTAGCTTCCCACGCTATGCGTGCCGCTCCCGCACCTGTTTAAGCTTTTTCCTAGACGCTAGAGCTATAGAATATCCGCGCAACCTTCAGCGATCGGAAAGCGCGTTTTCCACCCTGGGCCGGCGGAGAGGGGAGATTTCGTTCCGGCCGCGAAGCTCTCTACATCTCAGTAAGGTGCCTCGCGGTGGTCTCGTGCTGAAGATGCCCTCTCAGTGAGCGCATATTTCCCCCCTCATCTTTTAAGAGATTCAATACATACAAGCATTTGTCTCGCAAACCAGATTTATTTCAAGGGAATTTCCCACGTCTCAATAATTTCTCTCGTCGTATACGAGTGCTGATTGCCGTGTTATAGTTTGTTAACGAAGCTTCCCCTCAAGTCTAAATATTTTAAGGCAGTTTTCCTAGTCTATAAAGCCGCTCGAGTTCACGCTGCTCCTCTGGCGGCCATTTTTCAAAGAAATTATGCCTTCCAACCACTCAGAATGCCGGTGACAACTTCACGTTTGATCAATTCTGGATATTGTAAATAGTAAACAGCTACTTTTGCTTACATGATCGGCCATGACATTGAAATTGCTGATACAACGGAAAGCATTGCACCGGATGCACGTATATAGAACTGTGTATGTTGAGCGAGGTAAGAGCTGCACTATAGGCATCGCAGGCAGTTTTAATTGGAGGCAAACTTGGCAAGTGCGCCTCGAATGATAAATTGTTTTGTCTAAACCGAAACAGCGCGAATTGGTAGGCTGCATGAAAGAGAGACATTCTTATTGAATGACAGGAAGTTATTCGGCATATATTTGGCGATCACTAAGGAAATGGTTGTTGTGGAACGACGAGTCGGTTCTGATGTACTTCGCTATAAAAATGCGCGAGATAGTGTCGAGCAGCCTATATTGGCTTTTGTGTGTGTATATATATATCAATTCTAAATATTGTAAGGCAGTTTGTCGTGTGCGTATCATGGACACGCATGCTTATATCGCCTTCCGTTTCCCTACCACGGTTGCGCTTTAAAACCAACAGCGCGCGCATGCGATCCCATAGATGAGATGAATACATATATATAGAAAAGTATCAGTCATAGCTCTCGTAGTATAGCCTTCTGAGCCGTTTCCCTTTTCTTTTTCTTCTCTTTTTTTTCTTTGAAAGAAGTCCTATTAGGGTTATTATAATTACACGAAGGTATTTCGCCCTCGCCAGCAGCAGTACTTGAGATAGCTATTCCGGCGGCTAGCTTCCCACGCTATGCGTGCGCCCCCGCACCTGTTTAAGCTTTTTCCTAGACGCTAGAGCTATACAATATCCGCGCAACCTTGAGCGATCGGAAAGCGCGTTTTCCACCCTGGGCCGGCGGAGAGGGGAGATTTCGTTCCTGCCGCGAAGCTCTCTACATCTCAGTAAGGTGCCTCGCGGTGGTCTCGTGCTGAAGATGCCCTCTCGGTGAGCGCATATTTCCCCCCTCATCTTTTAAGAGATTCAATACATACAAGCATTTGTCTCGCAAACCAGATTTATTTCAAGGGAATTTCCCACGTCTCAATAATTTCTCTCGTCGTATACGAGTGCTGATTGCCGTGTTATAGTTTGTTAACGAAGCTTCCCCTCAAGTCTAAATATTTTAAGGCAGTTTTCCTAGTCTATAAAGCCGCTCGAGTTCACGCTGCTCCTCTGGCGGCCATTTTTCAAAGAAATTATGCCTTCCAACCACTCAGAATGCCGGTGACAACTTCACGTTTGATCAATTCTGGATATTGTAAATAGTAAACAGCTACTTTTGCTTACATGATCGGCCATTACATTGAAATTGCTGATACAACGGAAAGCATTGCACCGGATGCACGTATATAGAACTGTGTAAGTTGAGCGAGGTAAGAGCTGCACTATAGGCATCGCAGGCAGTTTTAATTGGAGGCAAACTTGGTAAGTGCGCCTCGAATGATAAATTGTTTTGTCTAAACCGAAACAGCGCGAATTGGTAGGCTGCATGAAAGAGAGACATTCTTATTGAATGACAGGAAGTTATTCGGCATATATCTGGCGATCACTCAGGAAATGGTTGTTGTGGAACGACCAGTCGGTTCTGATGTACTTCGCTATAAAAATGCGCGAGATAGTGTCGAGCAGCCTATATTGGCTTTTGTGTGTGTATATATATATCAATTCTAAATATTGTAAGGCAGTTTGTCGTGTGCGTATCATGGACACTCATGCTTATATCGCCTTCAGTTTCCCTACCACGGTTACGCTTTAAAACGAACAGCGCGCGCATGCGATCCCATAGATGAGATGAATACATATATATAGAAAAGTATCAGTCATAGCTCTCGTAGTATAGCCTTCTGAGCCGTTTCCCTTTTTTTTTGCTTCTCTTTTTTTTTCTTTGAAAGAAGTCCTATTAGGGTTATTATAATTACACGAAGGTATTTCGCCCTCGCCAACAGCAGTACTTGAGATAGCTATTCCGGCGGCTAGCTTCCCACGCTATGCGTGCCGCCCCCGCACCTGTTTAAGCTTTTTCCTAGACGCTAGAGCTATACAATATCCGCGCAACCTTGAGCGTCCGGAAAGCGCGTTTTCCACCCTGGGCCGGCGGAGAGGGGAGATTTCGTTCCGGCCGCGAAGCTCTCTACATCTCAGTAAGGTGCCTCGCGGTGGTCTCGTGCTGAAGATGCCCTCTCGATGAGCGCATATTTCCCCCCTCATCTTTTAAAGATTCAATACATACAAGCATTTGTCTCGCAAAGCAGATTTATTTCAAGGGAATTTCCCACGTCTCAATAATTTCTCTCGTCGTATACGAGTGCTGATTGCCGTGTTATAGTTTGTTAACGAAGCTTCCCCTCAAGTCTAAATATTTTAAGGCAGTTTTCCTAGTCTATAAAGCCGCTCGAGTTCACGCTGCTCCTCTGGCGGCCATTTTTCAAAGAAATTATGCCTTCCAACCACTCAGAATGCCGGTGACAACTTCACGTTTGATCAATTCTGGATATTGTAAATAGTAAACAGCTACTTTTGCTTACATGATCGGCCATGACATTGAAATTGCTGATACAACGGAAAGCATTGCACCGGATGCACGTATATAGAACTGTGTATGTTGAGCGAGGTAAGAGCTGCACTATAGGCATCGCAGGCAGTTTTAATTGGAGGCAAACTTGGCAAGTGCGCCTCGAATGATAAATTGTTTTGTCTAAACCGAAACAGCGCGAATTGGTAGGCTGCATGAAAGAGAGACATTCTTATTGAATGACAGGAAGTTATTCGGCATATATCTGGCGATCACTCAGGAAATGGTTGTTGTGGAACGACGAGTCGGTTCTGATGTACTTCGCTATAAAAATGCGCGAGATAGTGTCGAGCAGCCTATATTGGCTTTTGTGTGTGTATATATTTATCAATTCTAAATATTGTAAGGCAGTTTGTCGTGTGCGTATCATGGACACGCATGCTTATATCGCCTTCCGTTTCCCTACCACGGTTGCGCTTTAAAACCAACAGCGCGCGCATGCGATCCCATAGATGAGATGAATACATATATATAGAAAAGTATCAGTCATAGCTCTCGTAGTATAGCCTTCTGAGCCGTTTCCCTTTTCTTTTTCTGCTCTTTTTTTTTTCTTTGAAAGAAGTCCTATTAGGGTTATTATAATTACACGAAGGTATTTCGCCCTCGCCAGCAGCAGTACTTGAGATAGCTATTCCGGCGGCTAGCTTCCCACGCTATGCGTGCCGCCCCCGCACCTGTTTAAGCTTTTTCCTAGACGCTAGAGCTATACAATATCCGCGCAACCTTGAGCGATCGGAAAGCGCGTTTTCCACCCTGGGCCGGCGGAGAGGGGAGATTTCGTTCCGGCCGCGAAGCTCTCTACATCTCAGTAAGGTGCCTCGCGGTGGTCTCGTGCTGAAGATGCCCTCTCGGTGAGCGCATATTTCCCCCCCTCATCTTTTAAGAGATTCAATACATACAAGCATTTGTCTCGCAAAGCAGATTTATTTCAAGGGAATTTCCCACGTCTCAATAATTTCTCTCGTCGTATACGAGTGCTGATTGCCGTGTTATAGTTTGTTAACGAAGCTTCCCCTCAAGTCTAAATATTTTAAGGCAGTTTTCCTAGTCTATAAAGCCGCTCGAGTTCACGCTGCTCCTCTGGCGGCCATTTTTCAAAGAAATTATGCCTTCCAACCACTCAGAATGCCGGTGACAACTTCACGTTTGATCAATTCTGGATATTGTAAATAGTAAACAGCTACTTTTGCTTACATGATCGGCCATGACATTGAAATTGCTGATACAACGGAAAGCATTGCACCGGATGCACGTATATAGAACTGTGTATGTTGAGCGAGGTAAGAGCTGCACTATAGGCATCGCAGGCAGTTTTAATTGGAGGCAAACTTGGCAAGTGCGCCTCGAATGATAAATTGGTTTGTCTAAACCGAAACAGCGCGAATTGGTAGGCTGCATGAAAGAGAGACATTCTTATTGAATGACAGGAAGTTATTCGGCATATATCTGGCGATCACTCAGGAAATGGTTGTTGTGGAACGACGAGTCGGTTCTGATGTACTTCGCTATAAAAATGCGCGAGATAGTGTCGAGCAGCCTATATTGGCTTTTGTGTGTGTATATATTTATCAATTCTAAATATTGTAAGGCAGTTTGTCGTGTGCGTATCATGGACACGCATGCTTATATCGCCTTCCGTTTCCCTACCACGGTTGCGCTTTAAAACCAACAGCGCGCGCATGCGATCCCATAGATGAGATGAATACATATATATAGAAAAGTATCAGTCATAGCTCTCGTAGTATAGCCTTCTGAGCCGTTTCCCTTTTCTTTTTCTTCTCTTTTTTTTTCTTTGAAAGAAGTCCTATTAGGGTTATTATAATTACACGAAGGTATTTCGCCCTCGCCAGCAGCAGTACTTGAGACAGCTATTCCGGCGGCTAGCTTCCCACGCTATGCGTGCCGCCCCCGCACCTGTTTAAGCTTTTTCCTAGACGCTAGAGCTACACAATATCCGCGCAACCTTGAGCGATCGGAAAGCGCGTTTTCCACCCTGGGCCGGCGGAGAGGGGAGATTTCGTTCCGGCCGCGAAGCTCTCTACATCTCAGTAAGGTGCCTCGCGGTGGTCTCGTGCTGAAGATGCCCTCTCGGTGAGCGCATATTTCCCCCCTCATCTTTTAAGAGATTCAATACATACAAGCATTTGTCTCGCAAACCAGATTTATTTCAAGGGAATTTCCCACGTCTCAATAATTTCTCTCGTCGTATACGAGTGCTGATTGCCGTGTTATAGTTTGTTAACGAAGCTTCCCCTCAAGTCTAAATATTTTAAGGCAGTTTTCCTAGTCTCTAAAGCCGCTCGAGTTCTTGCTGCTCCTCTGGCGGCCATTTTTTCCAAGAAATTATGCCTTCCAACCACTCAAAAATCGACTGCCGCGGACAACATCAGTCCCTTTCCACATAAGTATGAGGCTCGGAGCAGGAGCTTTGGCGCTTGAAAATAACCGTTGGCTTGACGAACCAACCGACTGAGCTACCTTTCCGGGCAACATTGAAGGATCACGAGTTCAAATCACATGTTATGTTCCTTTTTTTTCCTTTTTTTTTCTTTTAATGTATTTTCCTTCCTTTTATCACTGTACGGAAACCCTCCTAAAAAAAAAATTATATATCCTCAATTATGTGTGGCCACACATGTGCAGGTCATAAATACCAGGTTCTCTAGCCGAGTGCCATCCATGCGGTATAACCGAGGTCAGATTGGTCCACCTTGACTGATCAAATAGGGCACCACTGTAGGTTAAATGAGGCGTACAACTCCTGCGGGACCCGCTGTGGTTGCTCAGTGGTCATGGTGTTAGACTACTGAGCACGAGGTCGCGGGATCGGACCCCGGCCACGGCGGCCGCATTTCGATGGGGGCGAAATGCGAAAACACCCGTGTACTTAGAATTAGGTGCACGTTAAAGAACCCCAGGTGGTCGAAATTTTCGGAGTCCTCCACTACGGCGTGCATAATCAGAAAGTGGTTTTGTCACGCAAAACACCATAATTCAATTTTCAATTTAACTCCTGCGGGGACGGTAGAGTATCCGTCTCCAGTGCAAGAGGACCGTGATTCCGCGCAATTCTCCACCGGGAAATACAAAAAAAAAAACCGTGTGTTGAGAAAATTGCACAAACAGGCCTGGAGTGCGGCCTGATCCCGGTGACCAGAACCGGTAACGCACTCTCTCACCAGAGCACGATTGGCCACCCTGGTGCAGTACTTGGCCACAACCTCCTATATGAATACAACAATCAAACCCCGGCCCTCAGTCCCCAGCAGCCGCGAAGCAACTGACCACGGCGGCGGTCAGATCTGTAACGCTGCAGAGGGTGCTAAGAATACCTGGCTCCGGACAGGCCGCCATTGGAATCTGAACCTGGCAACGTTTAACGTTAGAACGCTATCTAGTGAGGCGAGTCTAGCAGTGTTATTGGAGGAATTAGAGGGTAGTAAATGGGATATAATAGGGCTCAGTGAGGTTAGGAGGACAAAAGAAGCATATACAGTGCTAAAAAGCGGGCATGTACTGTGTTACCGGGGCTTAGCGGAGAGACGAGAACTAGGAGTCGGATTCCTGATTATTAAGGAAATAGCTGGTAACATACAGGAATTCTATAGCATTAACGAGAGGGTGGCAGGTCTTGTTGTGAAACTTAATAAGAGGTACAAATTGAAGGTGGTACAAGTCTATGCCCCTACATGCAGTCATGATGACCAGGAAGTCGAAAGCTTTTATGAAGACGTGGAATCGGCGATGGGTAAAGTCAAAACAAAATACACTATACTGATGGGCGACTTCAATGCCAGGGTAGGCAAGAAGCAGGCTGGAGACAAGTCAGTGGGGGAATATGGCATAGGCTCTAGGAATAGCAGAGGAGAATTATTAGTAGAGTTTGCAGAACAGAATAATATGCGGATAATGAACACCTTTTTCCGCAAGCGGGTTAGTCGAAAGTGGACGTGGAGGAGCCCGAATGGTGAGACTAGAAATGAAATCGACTTCATACTCTGCGCGAACCCTGGCATCATACAAGATGTAGACGTACTCGGCAAGGTACGCTGCAGTGACCATAGGATGGTAAGAACTCGAATTAGCCTAGACTTGAGGAGGGAACGGAAGAAACTGGTACACAAGAAGCCAATCAATGAGTTAGCGGTAAGAGGGAAACTAGAGGAATTCCGGATCAAGCTACAGAACAGGTATTCGGTTTTAACTCAGGAAGAGGACCTTAGTGTTGAAGCAATGAACGACTATCTCATGGGAACCATTAAGGAGTGCGCAATAGAAGTCGGTGGTAACTCCGTTAGGCAGGAAACCAGTAAGCTATCGCAGGAGACGAAAGAGCTGATCAAGAAACGCCAATGTATGAAAGCCTCTAACCCTACAGCTAGAATAGAACTGGCAGAACTTTCTAAGTTAATCAACAAGCGTAAGACAGCGGACATCAGGAACTATAATATGGATAGAATTGAACAGGCTCTTAGGAACGGAGGAAGCCTAAAAACAGTGAAGAAGAAACTAGGAATAGGCAAGAATCAGATGTGTGCGTTAAGAGACAAAGCCGGCAATATCGTTACTAATATGGATGAGATAGTTCAAGTGGCTGAGGAGTTCTATAGAGATTTATACAGTACCAGTGGCACCCACGACGATAGTGGAAGAGAGAATAGCCTAGAGGAATTCGAAATCCCACAGGTAACGCCAGAAGAAGTAAAGAAAGCCTTAGGAGCTATGCAAAGGGGGAAGGCAGCTGGGGAGGATCAGGTAACAGCAGATTTGTTGAAGGATGGTGGTCAGATTGTTCTAGAGAAACTGGCCACCCTGTATACGCAATGCCTCATAACCTCGAGCGTACCGGAATCTTGGAAGAACGCTAACATAATCCTAATCCATAAGAAAGGGGACGCCAAATGCTTGAAAAATTATAGACCGATCAGCTTACTGTCCGTTGCCTACAAAGTATTTACTAAGGTAATCGCAAATAGAATCAGGAACACCTTAGACTTCTGTCAACCAAAGGACCAGGCAGGATTCCGTAAAGGCTACTCAACAATAGACCATATTCACACTATCAATCAAGTGATAGAGAAATGTGCAGAATATAACCAACCGTTATATATAGCTTTCATTGATTACGAGAAAGCGTTTGATTCAGTCGAAACCTCAGCAGTCATGGAGGCATTACGGAATCAGGGTGTAGATGAGCCATATGTAAAGATACTGGAAGATATCTATAGCGGCTCCACAGCCACCGTAGTCCTCCACAAAGAAAGCAACAAAATCCCTATAAAGAAAGGCGTCAGACAGGGAGATACGGTATCTCCAATGCTATTCACAGCATGTTTACAGGAGGTATTCAGAGGCCTGGAGTGGGAAGAATTGGGGATAAAAGTTGATGGAGAATACCTTAGCAACTTGCGATTCGCTGATGATATTGCCTTGCTTAGTAACTCAGGAGACCAATTGCAATGCATGCTCACTGACCTGGAGAGGCAAAGCAGAAGGGTGGGTCTGAAAATTAATCTGCAGAAAACTAAACTAATGTTTAACAGGCTCGGAAGAGAACAGCAGTTTACGATAGGTAGCGAAGCACTGGAAGGGGTAAGGGACTACATCTACTTAGGGCAGGTAGTGACCACGGATCCGGATCATGAGACTGAAATAACCAGAAGAATAAGAATGGGCTGGGGTGCGTTTGGCAGGCATTCTCAAATCATGAACAGCAGGATGCCACTATCCCTCAAAAGGAAAGTGTATAACAGCTGTGTGTTACCAGTACTCACATATGGGGCAGAAACCTGGAGACTTACGAAAAGGGTTCTGCTGAAATTGAGGACGACGCAACGAGCTATGGAAAGAAGAATGATGGGTGTGACATTAAGGGATAAGAAAAGAGCAGTTTGGGTGAGGCAACAAACGCGGGTAAACGACATCTTAGTTGAAATCAAGAAAAAGAAATGGGCATGGGCCGGACATGTAATGAGGAGGGAAGATAACCGATGGTCACTAAGGGTTACGGACTGGATTCCAAGGGAAGGGATGCGTAGCAGGGGGCGGCAGAAAGTTAGGTGGGCGGATGACATTAAGACGTTTGCAGGGACAACATGGCCACAATTAGTACATGACCGGGGTAGTTGGAGAAGTATGGGAGAGGCCTTTGCCCTGCAGTGGGCGTAACTAGGCTGATGATGATGATGATGATATAAGACCGGATATATCATATGCGAAGGCGGCCGACGAATAACGAGGACCACGTAGGAAGGAGAGTGTTTGTGAAAACGCCCCTATGTCTAGTGAGACAGAAATTCTCACTGCAATACTTGCTTTCTAAGAATGACTATAGTTGTACGCACCTATAACACCACAGCATGAACAAGAGCAGTTTCAAGAACCATGGGGAACAATAACATTCGAGTTTTCCATATTCAGTCAAGAACACCAAGCTCTATATTGATTAAAAGCATGACGACGGCAAACACTGTGACGGTACGCACAAATACACCGTAATTAAACCGATTCTCAGGAGGTTTTCTTTAGCCAGATTAATTAGGATGGTGAGAAACACTATATAGCATATTGATAGAGAGTGGGGCCGTGTATGACATAATTTGCAAACGTACTCTTCCTATCAGGTATCGTTAGAATAACTGAGCCCCTTGAAACCAAGTTGAATATCCTTCTAATTAACATCAGCTACATTGAAGTAAAAAAAAAAAGACGCACATACGGCACCCACAAATACACATTCTGCCTTTGAGGGTCGGAAAACATTCATTCAGGGTTCGAACTCCGATAATGCCATAAAATCTTCACGTTTAATAGATTTATTTACGTAATAATTCCTATCACATTAGGTTACTGTTCAAACTCTTCGTTTTGTATTGGTCAGGCTAGCGTTTTTCAGCACCTGCCGTGTTGCTCGCACACACAGATCTCAAAAGGCAGGTTCGTTTCTGCGCGTTTCAACAAAGCTCCTGTGAAACGCAACGAGCCAGCGTTATCCTTTACCTAGCACTTAAAGCGTGCCGCACCAAAAAATATATAAATGAAGGTGTAGTTAGGAACTCATTCCATGGACCGTGCACTCAGACGAGAGCCTAAACCCCGATTACCGCCTAACCAAAAATATAACGAAGTACTCCAACTGACCCAACAAGTCGCTTACGCGTGAACGTATAGTTGAAATTCGGAACGCAGCGCGAGAATCGAGGAGACAAGAGGAAAAAGAGGGACGAGCTTGGACAGCTAAGTTCTCTGGACACGCCTGATTGGAAACGTTCATCGATCGGCTTAGCAGGGAACCAGCAGCAACAGCTGCCACCCTAAGACGTGATTGGTTCGCATATAGCCGGGCTGTACGCGCTGCGGCTGGCATGCGAAAGGCGTTGGATGTCGGGGGCACGAAATTCGCTCACGTGTGCAATTCCTTACCAGTGGTTTGCCGCTGTAGCGCGTGCGTGGGTCCTGCAAAGCACTGTACCGTGGTGTTTCCTTTGCACTGTAAGCGCGCACCGGAAACGACCGGCCATTGCCAGACTCCCGTTTGGTTCAGAGAAATGCAAAGAAACCCAACGTACTAGAAAGGCTTTAAGCGGGTCTCGGGTTTCCAAGACATGTCTTCCGGTGATCCCGGCTGCTTGATGCTGGAAGCCACGGAAGTGCTTCCGCATTCTGCCGGAAGTTTTCTTCACCTCGTTAGTCCGAGAAAAAAAATCCATAAAGAAAGCACATGCTGTCTGCTCTTGGTAAACATGGCACGAAGGCTGCAGTTCTTGCTGTAGTTAAGCTTTGTTGCTACATATCCACCGACTTGGACGTGCTGTATACTGCTTGAAACTGTACGTATTGCTATGAATCTTGCACGTATGGAAAACAAAGCCCGTCGCTCGCAGATAGGTAGTTGATGAATCAGTTTCTCGTAACAGGTGGGAAAGTCGAACTTTACAGGGCAGACTAGCGAACGTGCTGTTGGAGAAAAAAAAACACCGACGTGGATAAAATGAAACACAATAAGGTTTTAGCAATATCGGAAAGCAAAAATCGCTTGTATATAACTTCCGACAATCGATTATAACTAAATTCGCTTATTCTTTATTTTAGTGACGAGTTTTTATATAGGTAGAGCGGTTATAGGTCGCCTTTGAAGACTTAAGATATTTATTTCTTCCATGCGATGGCTTGTTTATGGTTTTGTGTTCTTTGTAGTGCCTTATTCCCAAACGCCATTTCAAGAAAAAACATTGCAATATTTTTGGGAGGTTTGGAACGAACCCTGAGAGCTGCCACAATTATCGTATTCATCGTAACTTTAAGGAACTGAGCGAGAACAAAACGCCAAATCGTGCACGACACTTAACGGAACAGAACATTTGTGAATACTGGTCCGTGTTTTTTGCGTACATAATGCAGTCCAAGCAAGCTGTAAATAGGTTAATGAAACCCATATTTGCGCATTAAAATACCCTGTATTTCAGTGAGGAACGTTTAGCGGGAGCGCTGAAAGGTAATTGATTTAGTTGCTTCCTTGTAGAACAAACGCACTTCTGATTCATTTTTGTGAAAGAAAAGCATTGCTGGAAGGAATAAAAAAGCAAAATATGTCCAAAAGCCAATGACGTATGTATACGAACCATAGTCCACTGCGGTGTAAAGTAAAGCTTTACTGCTTTCCCCGAGTTCTGTACGCAAGATGTATTCATTTGTGCGTGTAATCCACTTGGGCATTTCGCTAGGGTAGCTGCATTATCTCGTGTCACCGCTTGTGTTTTTTCTGAATACGCTTGATTAAACTTTTTTTCTTTTTTTGTAACCGTGCGAACTCGAAGTCTAATGTCGAAACTTTCACTGAAACTGTTTGTACACCTCGTTCGCACATTGTGCACAGCCTACGTCACTGCAGCAAAGCTAGTGATGAATGCTCTCGTGATATGCTTTCCCTTCGTTTTATTCGTCATCGCCGGCCGTTTAATTGTTGATTTTGTTGTAATCCTTTACACCATCGTCGATTTTTTTGTCGAGGCAGAATACGTATGACTTATGCACTAGTTGTAGGGCATCACATACGAGTTTCTTGCGCTATCACTCTCCAAGTTCGCACGCATCACAGGAAACATCACAAACTTATTTTCTTTCTGCCATGGGCCATTAAATGACCCAAGGCTTATGAAATAAGTGTACTAGGTTTCTTTCCTATAAATTACGTGAACTCAATTCAATGCCGGCAATGACTCAACCTGACGTGCCAGATGACTTCTGTTGCTTCAATGAACACAACAACTCGCTGCCATAAGCTGATGGCACAACTAATACGCTAAGAGGACGTGCGGTCGTCAGGGAAAGCAGCATTGCCGTAGCCTCTGGAAAGCAAGGCGGTCAATTTCTTCCTGCAAAAACAAAGAAAATAAAGAAAAGGCACTCCCGGACTGTGCATATGTTTGTTCAATATCTATAAGTAATAATTGGGCACTAAATAAGAGATACTGGTCCTGTAACCACAAAACATTTTTTTTACATCTAAACTGTTCGTAGCAAGAGGAGCTGTCCGCCACTTCTACTGTTCGACGCCAGTGTGAATAGCCTACAAATATCGGAGCACGGAAGGACCACGATGGTATCAATAGGACGCTATGAGAAGAAATACGTGGCGACGACTGCATAACGGCGTTGGCATGATAACGGTGTGATAACAACGATTGAATGACGCAAGCATGATTATGATGCGATTACGAAGAAGCAATGACGGCAGTAGAATGACGAAGGCGATATGACTATGACGGCATGACAACGATCGCATGACAATGACAACGAAATTTCGACGACGTCACGCTGATGGCCCATACCCAGTGGCGTGACGGCACACCCTGCGTCATATACCAAGCGAAATATGCCAATGGGAACAGCAGACTGCGCTATCTTGGAGATCACACTTGAGACGTCTTCGCTCGTTACAGTGTTATTTCACATGCCTGCGTAACCAAACAACATCCGCTATAACATTTCCTAAGCATTGCTCGAACGAAAAACAATCACAGGACGGTTACGAGTGCATAGCGCGAGTACTTGATTGTTTGCTCTGGTATTAAGTACACGTAACCATCCTGTGAGTTGTTTTAGTATTTAGATGATGTTACAGCAGATGTTAGGTTTTTGTTGGGTTGGGAAATAACGCGGACACAAGTGTCGATGTTTTCAGTGCTATCCAGTGTGTTCATGCGTAGCGCGCCATATGACCGCTTACTTTTGACAGTCATGGCTCTGTGCGCGCATTGTTTCACCAGTGTGTATTCCTGATCTGTTTATCTGTTCACCAGGCTCATCGCAGACTGCATCGTGGCCTCGTGAATGTGTTTATGACTCTGCATACGCATTGTGTACGAACTCAGTGCAGTGTTACTTGCCTTCACCTAACCTGTATGTCCGCGTTTGTATAGGACTGCGTGCTGGGGACTTTTGGCCCTAGGACGTTGTTTCTTTTGCTGCTATGTGAAAAGGAGCAGTCCTCCCCTTATAGGGTGACTACATGTCCTTCTCATATTTCTAATTTCAATAAAAAAGATAGAAGTGCATATATATATATATATATATATATATATATATATATATATATATATATAGAGAGAGAGAGAGAGTTCATTTGAAGCAAGGCAGAAAGGTCGACCTGAACGACGTGCTCCAGCCTGCTGATCTGCACAGCGGGAAGGGGAACGCGGGCGTAAAGCCTGCATTAGGGCTAGCGATGGCATAGAAGAGGGATGAGGGCAAGTTCAGGAATCTGGCGGTTATCAAGAAAGTCCAAACGGGTGACAAAGAAATGTCATGCTACTTCCAGAGCTTGGATGGCGTCTGCAATCCAATTGGAAATTAAGAAAAATGCGCGAAGAAGCAGCTTGAGCATGGGCTTCTCCTGCGTAAGCAGCACAGGTGCGAAGAAAGGTCTTTATGTACAAAGGAGCGATAAGCGGCTCGAGTACGGCGAGGACCAGCACAGCGCTTTTAGCGACCGGAGTCTGAAGACCGCAGAGGACCAGGCGCGGTGATTCTAGTAGCTGCTTAAGCCCTTTCTCGACACTTTCCTCGTAATTATCTTCGGCTCCTTGCTTGCCTATAGAGTCACAGTCTTTGCTAGCCCTAACATCCGCTGCCTGACGTAGGGAACACTATGGCACGGTGCCCTGGGTTCTAGAGGGCAGCGAAGTCGTGTTGGTGCCAGCCAGGAGAGACGAATGTTGCACCCTCTGCTCTCAGCGACCCTGAATTTGCAGCGGGCTTCGTTACCGTCCTCAATGACGTCACAGGCACAGGTAGTCCATGCAGCTGCGCCCCGCTATGCAATTCTGAAGTGACTGGGTGGCTCTTCTTTCGCGAGCGTTGTTTCACTCGGCGAACTGATTGAGCAGCCTCTCAACGGTAAGACTTTAGTAGTGTGCAGCTGCATAATATAAGTGTATCTGAATGAGAATCAGATTATGAGTAATGTTTATTTAGTTCATGGCGAGAACAACATACGAATAAATTTGCAGAAGGAGCTCCGAGAGCACTAGGTTGCGAGGTGTGTTTTAGATACTACTGCCGCAACACAGGCCTCTATTGGAGGCCGTGCTACTGATCGCTTGGGTGTATAACGTCTAGTACACGCGGGAAAACACAGGAACGGCGCAAGATGGAAATTCAAGACGATGAGAAAAGCGTGAAAACGGTAAAAGCGAGAAGTCAACGTTTCCACAAGTCGACTTGCCTTTAAAATACAACTCCCCTTATCGAAACGCTGGCTTCCGCTTTTACCTTGTTCTCGTTTTGCTCACCATCTAGTGAGTGCGAATAACTAGATGGTGAACAGGGTCAAGCATCTTCAAGCCACTTCGACTGGCAGATCGATACACTATGGCCCTAAGCGTCTATGTACGGTTTAAGCCTGTTAGTATGAGATTTTCGTACAGATCCGTGAAGCACTTCCTGTCACTACCACACGTTGTGTCTATTTTTAAATATTCATTGTTCTTAGGCATATGTTCTTAATATATCTTAAGGGGGAACGAACGTCAGTTTTTTGTCTAGTATGGTACCCTAAAATTTTGTGTTCTGTATTGAAACGCAGGGGCTGTCCATGCAGGTCAATATTGGGATCTGAGACCAGGCCTTTATTTCTTGAATAAGTACGCAGAAGCTACTAAGACGATTCAGCATAAATTAATTCTCAGTCGCCCACTTTGACACTTTATTGAGGCCAAGTTGAACTTGTCGCGCATAGGCAGCGAGATTGCAAGACTTGAATCCTATCCACACGTCATCAACATAAGTGGAATAAGTGGAACATACTTCGTGAAATGAATGGCCATAGAGATTTCATTTTTACTATAAAAATATTACATCTAGGCACTCCACCCTATGGTACCCCAGTTTCTTGGATGAATGTCGTGGACAGAGCATTGTCAACTGTGACACGGAACGTACAGTGCTATAAGCAAACTTCTATTGCATTAAGCATATTGCCGCGGATACCCATTTCTCAAAGGTTTCACAAAATTCCAAAGCATCAGGGGGCGCCCCCATATGCCTCCTCCGTATCAAGGAAAACGGGGCAAAAAAATTGGTTCCAATCCACGTTGTGAAAGTGGTTGACCAGCGAAGCTGTGTGCCCCTGATCAGATAGACCAATGTGACGCAGCCTTGAACTGGGTCCTGCCGAGCCTGAGCACGGCGCCGTTGTGCATATTGGCATTGCTGTCCTTTTCGTCGCTCATCGTATTCGCGCTGTTCTTCAGGAGTAGAATGAGTGTCCTTTCTATAGGGCTGTCAGACCCCACATGAAATCTGTTGCTAGGCGGGTTCTTCTTTTACCCATGAAAGTATAGTTACGTGACTCCCTGCTTCATATGCTACAGTTGCCACTTCTCGGTAACTGCAGCTTATGCAACTGTTATCGTTACCGCAAAACGCTTGCGGCAAACGCTGAGCGCTAAGGCGAGTTTTCTGGTTCTTCTTTTATTTAGATTCCTGTTTTATTTTGATTCCTGCAATCTTCATTCCACAATGCCAGACGCCTTTTCGTTGAAGCACTATTCGTTTGTGGAACACATTCTATGCAAAATCAATTTTAAAAGCAGTAAAAGTAGGCAACCATGTCATTTATACTAAAATCATTCAGAGAGCTTCGAGGCAGATGGCCCATTTGTGTTAACTTTTCCCAGCCTGCAGATGCTACATTCCATGGAGGAGCATGTGGTGGAGGCCCCCTCCCTTTGTAGTTGTGAGACAAATAGGGAAGTGATCCCTGCCATAAGGATTGTTAATCACGTTCCACTGAAAGTGGAGCACTAACGTCGGAGATGTCAGGCTTAAGTCTACGTTGCTGTGTGTGTTATGCGCAAGGCTCTAAAATGTTGGCCCTTTTTTGTTTAACAGGCATGTGTCTAAAGAGAAAATGAGTTCTATTAATGGACTTCTTGCGTCGCACCGAGTATGGCAGCAAAGAGTATTGTGTGCGCCACTTCTTCGTTCGTGGCGTAGCGGTGCTAGCAACTTCCACCTGAGGGGCTGACGGCGTGCCTGTTGGCACACAGTATGTAGTCCGAGCAGCCGCCAAAGGCCGCTGTGGCACTGGCCCCTGACGTGCCACTACACTACGGCATAGCTTGATTCTTGCGAAGGGGAGAGACATCTGCGTGCCTCTTTGAAGGAGATATTTTCTTTGAATTTCAATCCAATATCTTCCTTTTTTATTTTTTCGAGAATGGACAAGACCAGCAGTATGTTGCGTATTCACCTTCGCAGTTTTCCCAATGAGGTGTCTTGACGCACTTGTCGGAAGATCGATATTTGGAGCTATATTTTGCACAGGCTAGTCGACTCGGGAGCTCTGCAAGCCATGACCAAATCTTACAGATGAAGCATGGTGAGGTTTTATGGATATATCGCTTTACGCTGATTCTTGTGTATCCAGTTTCGGAAGTTTCAGAAAGTGTAATAAAGGCAAAGGTCAAGATCAGATGTTTGGTGGGAAATTCTTTGTTGTTACGTCTTAGGTTAACTTTTTGCACATTGATTACATCCTGGTTCTGCCATCCATCATGAAGTTCAGCTTCACTCAAATCTATTAGATCTTCCTTGGATATGACACCACGATCAGTGTTTAGAAAACGGTGCTGTGTTACTTCCAAAGGGATATCCCCGAATATCATAAGTTGGGAGAGCTTTTCATACTGAAGTTTTTGGCACTCCTAGGAGGTCACCACTTGCCATCTTGGTTACCTTGTAGCTTGGTCCTGTTGTGTATGTTAAACATTTGGCCACGCGAAAGAACGGGATGACTCTTACGCTCTTGTTTGGTTTCTCACTATGGATTACATAAAATCTCGGAAAGTTTTACTTTACATGGCTGAGAAAAGCGAACGTATCATAGGTGAGCCCTCTTTTTTGAAAGAGAACGATGAGGCAGCGTTGTGAAAAAAGATGAAGCCATAAAGGTTCGCATTCTTCTTTATTGGGCGGGTGGGGTCGATGGCACCCACATACCAGGGAGCCCAACGCCAAGGGGACGCTACAATGCCTCTAAAAAGAGACTTGCATGCGCGAACTTCACATCGTCGCCATGGTCCAATATAAAATACCCAAGGCTTGACAGATTATGCGGGGTTAACCCTTGCCTCCGCGAATTAAGGAAACTGAGATGAAATAAGGACACAGCAAAGATAATAAAGACAAGAAAAAGTTAAAGGAGGTGGAGGGCGATAAGAAAAGACTGCCGGTTTCCACCGGGCGGGTCAATCCAGGAGGGTCGTCTACATGAAGCCGAGGCCAAATGGGTGCGTTGCCTCGGCCGAGGGTCCTTAGGAGTGCGAACACCTGGAATCAGCTAAATCCCCGTGTTCCCCTTGTCCCGGTACACCGCTAAGCCATGCACGGCTATATACGGGACGGTCCGACCCCCATGTGCTCAGGTCTGTGGTACCGAAACACACAAAATTCCGGGTTAGGCAGACGCCCATGCGGGTGAATGGAATATCATGAACTTAGTCTTTTAAAGATGATTACTTAGTGATTTACATAGACATCAGGCTTAAATGTAGCTCTGTGTTTGGTTCTAGAGCCGAACAGTGGATGGAATCGTCAGAAGCAAGTACATACGTGTTATCTGTATAATTAAAACCGAAAACAAATATTCGGTTAGTCTGCTCAGTTAGTCGGGGCAACGGTTGGTCATTTATCTTGCCTCAAACAATGTCTATAACTTGACCGCGTGTAGTGAAGCCACTGGGTAAAAAGTTTGGTCATATCGCAATAACCGAACCCTTGCACTATTTAGTGCTCACACAAAGAGCAGCAGGGGCACTGCTTTCCACTACCGTAACACTAGCTTCGGGATATTTGTAGCGTCAATTTTGGCCAAGGTATATCACGTGCGCTATCTCTGCTGGTACATTTCCAAAACTCAAACCATAAAATCAGATTAGGAACATGGACATTTCGGGTGCATAAGGACTACGTCGAAAATGCTAAGCATATGTACGGTCGTTATTGTGCACATGCGTGAACAAGCTGGCAACTAAAACAGACGCTACATTATCATGCGGAAGCGCAGTTCAAGCAGGATCATCTGCATATTCATGGTTAGAGTAGGAAATTTCCATACAAACCTCGTTTCCAGGTACAGTGAAACTGTAGTAAAGCTCTGACCCATTTCCCTGCGAGGGAAGTCGAGCCCTTGAGATGCTACAGGTGTGACTGTTTTAGGCCTCCTCTGATGAATCGATATCAACCTTGGATTCGAATGATCGTGCTAACCAACGTAAAGGCGTATTCTCCAAATGAACATTCCTTGCATGAGTGGCGTTGTTCCAACCTCCAAGATGCAGTCTTATATTAGTCAATTCGTGTATTTCAAGAGTCCTTCTGTTTCTCGTAAATGCTGTTTCATTCTTCTTCCTCAATGGAGCTATTTTTGTCTCATTTCAGCAAACTAGTTTTTCGGTTCTCATCAAGACATTAAACTTTATTGTTACCTGACGAAAGCTTGCGTGTATGTTCATCACGGTGAAATGGTCTCTATATGACAAATAACATCTGAATGATATGTTCTGCCGTAATTTTTTCTTGTTTACATTAGCAGCCTTGCCTCCTTTAGTATGGTACTCCGTTCAGAGAAATGTAGCCCCTTGGTACTCAGCGCAGAGTTGGTGTAGGGAGCAAAAATAAATTCGAAAGACCTAGACAGCTTACTTTATGCGATTAGTCGTCACTATTACACTCAGTTTAACAGTATTGGGTAGATTTGATACATCCTGTTGCTGGTAGGTAAACGAAATAACCCCTTCCTATTTGGCATATAAACCTGTAATTAATTTGTGATATTCGTGAGAATTAAATAAACTAACACCACAATTATGCTTTCAAATCTGGTCTCGTCTTATTTATCCTGATAATGCAGAAATGATGCCCCATAAAAAATAATAAACTGAGATCACTTATAATTCCGCAACAGTTGATAACATTGCCATACGAATATTGAGAAAGCTTAAGGTGTTTCGAGAAGGCCTGCCGTATTGCGCTTCATATTTCAAAATATTCTTACAAAAGAACGGGAAATAATTTCATTAGACACATATCTTTGATGGGGCAACTTAGGTTGCGTCTATTAACAATTACATACTAGTGGAAGGGTCACCATAACTAAGCTATAGGTACACAAGAACACAGGGTACTAACTACAAATTAATTCATTTCAAGGCTAATAGGTAGTACTCTAAATACGGTATCAAGAAGACAGCGTCATTTTTAATTTCTAATAGTTGCAAAATTATGCCTAAGTTCTGTTTTCTTTTTTTCTTGTGAAACGAGTTTCGTTTTTCTAAGCTGAAATAAAGGGTTTTGCGTTATGCGATGCGCCACATAAGTCAGAGTGAAGTTAAGATATTCGCTTAAGAAATTTAAACTAAACCATGGGTTGTCCCCAAGAATACCGTCGAAAATTCAAGAACGCAAGTTTCCTGCAAAATAAAAAAGATACACTTCTTGAGTAATTCAACTAAATGTTCTGAGTATATCCACAGCAACCTAAAATATTCTAACACAACTGCGGTGGCGAAAACTTATCGAGAAATTCAGAACAGGCACTAACGTGAAACTTTATTCGTGCCGGTTATACTCGTGCCTTTTAATGGCAAGCTCTGTATTAATAACTAGCTCACTATCATTTCTAAGTACTGTGCCAAGAGAGAACGCACTTGGTGCTGAATTTCTTTAAATAAAATCTGCTTACTTTCTACGTCATTATCCGTTTGAGGAAAACAGAAACTTGCAAGATGAAATTACGCATATAAACAAAGAAACTACTTAGACTACGCGAGGAAAGAACTGCTATGGAAAGTTGTTTTTTTCGACAATGCTGTAGGCAGTGTTTTTTCTATAGCGCTGTGAATGATAGTTAAAATATTGAACATCTTGCTATCGTTGTGCCCTCGGCTCCTTCTGTTAGAATTTATTGACTAGTATCGGTGAAAATATATTCACTAACTTCCCCTGTATAGTTTATTCAGCACAACACAGGACCGTACCTTGACATAAATGCTCAGCACTATTTTTCTTCTCTTTATTCAACTCGCACGTACTTCAGATATCGTACGTATCACTTCATTCACCTCCGGAAGCTTGTTTTTCTGAGCTTTACAGTTAAATACTACGCCGAAGTTCAATCATTCATTAAAACTTTCGATTTGAATAATGTTCGAAATAATAACGTTATGTCTTCTCAGAGTTTTCAAAAATATTTCCCCCTGCCATCATCACTTTTTTAATAAAAGACTGGTGCAATTTCTCTCAAGGGCTTTGTGCAAGACTCTGCAGTTTGTTGCTTTTTACTGCACTTATCGACCAACTGTCAAAATTTCTCGTCAAGGAAGTTGTCTCAGATAATAATGCCTACTGAAAAAATTAATGCAGTTCACAATTCCAGAGAGAGAGATAGAGAGAGAGAAACAGCCAGACGATCTGTTGTTAATAAACACATAGCACCCTTTCCATCCCCTAATGTCCTGATTTGCTTGTGATGGCTGCAGAAACCAGAGCCGAAGAGAGCAACAAAAGACAGCAGGGTTTTGGGAACACGAATAAGGCAATCGTGAACGCTATTACGCCGCTGTCGAAACATTTACACCGGTAGCGAAGTAAAACTCACTCGTTTATGCAATATTAGCTCGATGTTTGTATCGATGGACTCCACGACACCAGTTGGTGTCACCGTGCAGGCCACTCACAGGAAGCATGAAGCACAGATTTCAATGGGGATGGAACAGGCACGAGGTGCTCTGGAGTATGTGGAAAGGTGTAATGGTTCCAGAACTTACGTTTGGAAATGCAGTTGTTCGCTTTAAATTAAGGGTACAATCAGGACTCGATGGGAGCTAAAGGTCTGTTGGACGCCTCGCATTGGGCGCTTACGGGAAGACTACAAATGAAGCTGTGCAGGGTGATATGGGCTGGACTAGTTTTGAAGTGAGAGAAGCTCACAGTAAAATTGATTATGAATAACGATTGAGGAATACGGAAGAAAGTAAAAGGGCTGGGATAGTGTTGAGGTACCTGTATAGAAAAAACATTGATTCACAGGAGAGGAAAAGAACTAGGAAGGTTACTATCAAGTATGCGGCCTGTGGGATGGGCAACAAATAACGTCAAGCGGAAAGTCACAGAGGCTGAAATAATCTCATGGGTGGCGGCAATGGAAAAGAAACCTGCCATGAGTAAATACTTAAGAAGCAAAAAAGAAACGAACTCAGGAAAGAAACAATTTATGATAACTCAAACGGAAGCTCATTACTTTTCGAAGCGAGATCGGGATGCCTTAGAACACGCACATATAAAGCGAGATATAAGAAGGAAGAAGAAGCATTTGCTTGCTGCGGTAGCTGGAGAAACGACGAAGCATGTTTTATTAGAATGTGAAGACGTTTACCCAGCGGTCGATTTAGGCACCACTGGCCCCCTTGAAGCCCTTGGGTTCAGCGGGAGCAGTGGTAAAGCAAACATGTCCACAGTAGGCATTAGTAAAAGTCGATTGGAGGATTGGTGGAAGAAAAGTAGGGAAACGACAAAAGACGGAGACGTATAAAATCACAGTTCGCACTAGGGGATTAGAAAATTTGGGTGTGGCACCTTCCTTGGCACTCACATTTCTTAAGATCTATAAGCCTACATAACATACCTTGATAGCGTTGCCTACTACTATAGCTACCGCGTCATTGTTTAGCAGTTTATTTCACTCGTGGTCCTTTTTCTTTCTGTCCCCTTACACTTCTCCCCGTGCTCGGTAGTGAACCAGAAGCACCTCTGGTTAATCTCATTGCATTTCTAAGAAGCCTTTCTCACTGCCAAATGTTCAGCTGCTTCATGTTTCGATATGCGTATACGTATTGCATCCTCACTAAAATCGGCGGCTCCGAGTATGCTGAGCAGATATGGTGCCTGCAGCCTAGATACAAACACACCAGTGGATGCCCTGTTCCTCAACTTCGAAAAAACAGTTCATGAAGTCCCGTCCGAACGTCTAGTCCTAATTATTCTCCGTCTATACCTAAACCCGCTTGTGTTTGACTAGTTCAAATATTTTTTATCAAGTGTCAACAATATATTATTTTTTCTAGTACTTATCCTCCACTCTACCTCCAGTTCTTCAGGGGTATCACACACAAAAGAGAAAAAAAAACAGTGTTTTTATTCTTGAAAACATGATGCAAGACCTATGACTGGCCACTTCGGGAGCTAAAACTATAAATTAGTAAACACTATTTCACCCTAGAATAACATACGTCTTCGCTATCCGCAATTCATATCAATCGAACGTATTAGAGTGCTCGAAGGCGCTTAGAATTGTGCACTTATATTGTTTGCAATCGCGCTATTCATACTAAACAAGGGTCTGTGTTCTTAAATCTCGAACTAATTCAAAAGCCTCGGTACTGCAATGTAAAGTTTCCCCTTTTCTGTCTATACCACGAGTTTGATCACAGGTCTCGTACCATTTCAAATATGATTCCCGTAAATTGTCTTCCTCAACGCTTAAGCCACCACAGGGCTACCGGTTCTACAGCAGCCCGCACCTTTCCATAGTTGGATTCCTTCTCTCTTTAAGCAGGAAAAACCTGGAACAGCCTTCCCACAGATGGGCACACTCCTGGCGCTAGCAAAATCGAGAAAGCTGTCAACAAACTCATCCTGTAGTTTCGTTCACATCCCCATTTTGCAATACCCTTCATCGGGAGGTCTGAGGTAAAATAAGTAAAAATACCATTTTCCCACAATATTTCTTATATATGTATGCTTGGCTCTGTAAATAGAATCTGTAAATCATCAGTCAACATCTCGATATATATTTTGTACGTTTACTACACCGGCTGCTTCACAATCACCTTTGAATGGTTCACAGACGTATAAATGTTGCTGTGATACTTGAATCTTTTCTTTAGGAAGTGTTTCGCACACCTGAAATGTGGCTATCACTTGTTGCGTCATCTGCTACATTTCAACCATAGCGCCATCACAGAAGAATAATACGGGGTGTTTTTTTATTATACAGATTTGTTTCATAATTCGGCTGAAAGCACTGTGAATGTGAAGTTTTATGGAGTGTAGTTGCAATACGAGGCCGGTACAGTTCGCCGCAAAAGACAAAGGTTTCGGAATAATATTTGCCAAATAATTTTACAGCTAACCGTTTTGTGTCGTGTGAGTATTTGTTCTGGCATGCCATCATGCAAACATCCCCCTTTGCTTCCCCACGGGTCTTTTCTGTGTGAAGTAAGAGCGGGGCTGCCTTTTCAGCAATCACGGCACGCTCCATTTCACTATGCGTCGTTTGAGCGTTGAAAGGGCGTGATCAATACCTCGAATTAGGCTAATTTTTAAAAAAAAATTAAAAGAAAGACGGGATTGCATTAAAATGGGACCACATTCACATTTTCCACCATAAACAAATGCCGCCAAGGTTCTCAGTAACTGAGGTTATTTGCATTTTTTAATTAGTCTTCTGAACTTGACGTTACTAGCGGAAAAGTATCTCAGCGTTGCCTTACAAACTCCCTGCAAAACCCTACGTTCACTGCACTCGTAGCCGTTTCATTAAAAAAAAAAGTGAAGTCTAACAAAAAAGAACACTTGGTATAAGATATCCCTTTCAGATTGCATACGCATGCAAGAAAGCACGCCTATTTATAGCTTCTTGCAGACAGAACATGGTAAAAGCAAAAGGCGAAGAGGGCGTCGTAATAAATTATTCAGACAGCGAATTTAAGAGAAACTGATATCAAGAAGCAAAGCGAGGAAGCACTCGGCCCTTTCCGGAAGGAGATATTTAACATGCGTAAGGCATAAAATAAAGAGAAAGAAAGTCTGCTGATGGAGGGCGAGAAAAAGCATATATGGGATGATAATGAACTCCGCGTTCACAGAGTGTGCGATGCTGTTGCAGCTAGGAACATTAAAAGTGATGGAGGGAGGACTTATATATATTCTGACGTTCGTAGCGAAAAATCGTAAAACGCATGGCGTAAGCGAGGAACGGTCCGCAAAGAAAAGAAAAGGGAATTTCACGAACAGTTTCCACACTGGGTTGGCATATAGAAGGCTCGAAATAAAATAGAAACAAAGTTAAGCTGCAATAACCATGAAAAGAACGAATTCAGCGAAAAATAATAATAGATGAATGTTGCTCTGTGTCGGCTGTCCGGAGATCTGTCGCATAAGCATCATTAACCTGATGGCCTGGCAGGCTTTAAAAGGGCCACCTTATGTTTTGGCGGTCGCTATCGCCAACGTCGCGACTTTTACAGCTTGCCCGAAAAACTGAAGCATGTTCTAGCTCTCTTTCTTACATGGCTATGTGTGAAGCAGTGTAATATTTTATAACTTCCTTTTAAGAATTGCACTTGCTCGATACGGTTTCATTCACTTGTCATTTTTTTGCAGGGAGATAGCCAAGTTTGATTCAAAAGAACGTCATGCTGGGTACGCTTGAATGCATCAAAAGAGCAGCTAAGCTGGAAGGAGCTCAGCCACATTAGCGCAGTCCTTGTTCTTAAGGTCTCCGAATTGGGTACTGTCGTCTGTGCAGAACGCAACACATGCTCGCTCCCTAATACTTGTCAGCTTCTCATTCCTGTTATTTCCTATTTATAACTAACCTTTAACACGGCAGAATGCTGATCACAATCTTAGCACTAACCTAGAAAGCTCGCTGATGGTGTGCGTCTTGTTTTCGGCTGCATTGTAACCAGGAGAGTAACGTCATGGTGGCCGTCACTCGCATCCACGCAGTGTACTTTCATTATACCTGTACATTTGTGGGAGCGGGTGTATTTATTTGTTCATTTACTCATGTAATTTCTGTCTTGCATTTGACAATTAAAAGTTCTGGAATACCGAAAGTGTTCGCAATATTTCCGATAGCATCACGTCAGTCAAGCAATAATCCAATGTTTCCATAGTATAACAATTCTCAGACGTAATATGATCGTGTATACTAAGCAAATTTACTGATTGTACGACTTTGTATTCCGTTATTTGATGTCATCGTTTGCCTAGACCACGCTGCAATGTCCGAATATGTAGGCTAATAAAACTTGACCAGGCTTTTGTACCTAAAGTCACGCCACGCGGTAAAGGTATTCTGCATGCAATGTCAAACTGTTTGCGCCATGCCTCAGCAAAGCTCTGGCCGTGATAAAATTGTGAATCAGCAGGCAATGAAAAAAATCATATTTCTGTTCAGTTTAAGGTATTATTAGGAAAACAATTCCAAAAAGAAATGCATCCCCATCGGACAGGATTTACTAGAAGAAAGAAACTGCGCAATAGCTAGTCTCTGAAAAGTCGTACGATAATTACTTGCCTTCGAGTAAAATACTTTGGCGCAATCAAATGTCCAGGCCGGCTTAAGATATACAGCCTATTCTCGTGCAATCACGGGTAGCGATTACGTTAGAAGAAAGGACCGGATAGACTGGTGCTGATGCGCACAACAAATTCCAGTAAAACCGTTCCAACAAAACATCCCAACAAATTTGCTTTGTACATTTCAATAAAACCAGCTCAGTTTAGCCGATATAGTGCACGTCTTTAAACCACGACAAAGATAATTTCTGAGCGTATGATAGCGACTAATTACGGGCCCAATACGGACAATCATAATGATATGCACATACGATGTCGATAGTCGCTAGCACTGCAAGGCCGTCAAATTAAATGTGCAGAAGGCTCCGACTGTAGCAGCAACAAATATAAATTGCTTGATAAAACGAAAACGAACAAAAAGACAAACTCTTCTCATGCACTAAATATCAAGTTTAGTTAATTAGAATCATTAGGTCGCACTGCAAAATCACAATTACCATACACGTGCAGTGTTCGGTCTTACCAGGACTCGAGCCAGTGGCAGCAAGTGAGGGATAATGGTCGGCTTATCGTCTCCAAGAATGGCCTACTTGGCGCGACAGCGATTGGCTGTATACCGGCCATTTCACCATGTGGGCGTTTCAAAAATGAGGGAGCCGAGCATGACATATTGATGAGTTATATATTAGAAATGAAGCTAGGGCACCACGTTTGGTCAGTGGCAACGAGTGAAAACAATAACAGAAACTGATATTTCCTCCACGCGAGGCGCTGAAGCTAAATTTTTGGTGATCAGTCATCAGTCAGCTCGGCTGACAGCAATCAGTCAGCTCGGCTGCAAAAGTGTGGTGAAGAATACATCAAGTTTATAGTGAAAAATTAAAGAGAGAAACGATACTACATCCGGAAATTTTTTGAAGTCCTCGCACTCAGAGCGTTGCTATATGTAGACAGTGGACTCTTGTCTGACTTTGGCGCCCGAATGCCCGGTAAGGCGACAGCGACACACCTTCCAGCTGATGGCAAAAAATTATTATTAAGTGTCTGATTGAATGGCGATGAACCTGCCGACAACATTTTCGCAGATTCGTCGGGCAGCCGCCTGGAGCAGCGTGTAATGCGAAAAATATTATCACGTGGTGGTGGCGTTGAAGAACACAGTGGGAATACAGCGAAAGACAAAACGAACTTTTATTTGGCGAACCTGTGCCCACAAAAACAGGCTAAACTTATAGCACAACGATAGCGGCGAACACGGTCGGCGATCGTCGAAAATTTGATAAGCGGGTCAAACGCGTCGGTTTTTATACATAGGTCGTCGAATGTTCCAGAGTAATCGCTGGGACCCTCGTGCCTTCCACAAAGTTCTACATTATTCGCGTCGTGCACACATGAAATCAGATTACACAAGGTTCGGTCAAAGACAGCGGATGGAGGCATCGATAACATTCCAGAAACTTGCAATACATGCAGGCGCGTCCGGCGCTGTGCGATAACATTTGTGAGGCGGTGAAACGTGTCGCCCGATAAAGACAAACAAGTACACGTCTCAATATTTGCTTGTTTGACAACTGAACTTTTCAAAATATTACATTGGGCCGTGGTACACTTTCGGAAGCAAAAAATCAAAAGCGTCCCTCTGATTTCCTTCTAAGATCGCCAAAACATACTTAGCTTGAGCCAAGGTGTTGTTGGCAATCAGGCAATGACAAGCACATCTTAGTTGTATGATACGTAGGACACCACAAATGCTTGAAAATGAAAATAAATGACCTCAAACAAACAAACAAACAAACAAAATAAGCTAAATAAATTAGGAAGCAGCATTTTAGCTACCATGTAATCTGAGAGAGGATTTTCCCGTTGGATTTTGGACGAAGGCTGCTGGGCCTGCTTCTATCAGACCGAAACAGTCAAAACAGTTTAAGTTCGCGCGTCTTACATCTCGTACACTGTAATGATTTTGTGTCCTTTACCTCGCACGCACTTTCCCCATATAGGAAGCAAGATATTCCATTTCCAATCACCGGCATAGCTCCCGATTGACGTGATTGTTCAAGTAGTTTCATAGGACATTTTACTGTTCCATCGTCCTAGCCAAGTAAGCCGCAAAAGCCTCTGTGTCCTTGCTGTGAGATGGAATTAAGAAAGGTAGGGATCACAGTTTATCTATCGTCGATCATCGTGCTGTGCAAGAAACAACGACTTGTAAAAATTTTCGTGCCTTGTTAACAGATGCGGCAGAGTGCTGTGCAACATGTACGAGAACGTAAAGTAGAAATGCACGTGCGGTAATTCGTCGATGGTGAACTGCCGAATCCGCAGTACTGCAAAAAAGCAGATACATTTATACTGCTTTTGGGGCCTTCGCCACTGTTCCGCAAACGAACGTTTTCGTCACAATCAATAATAGAGCTGGTCAATCCAACTGAGCCACGGCACTAGTTACACAGGCCTATAATGCACACATGCGCATTTTCTATGGTCTTCCCTGAAATATTGTTGAAGCAAGCACATATTTGAGAAATTCCCGTAGGAATAAAGTAAATTTGTAATGTTATTATTTCAAAAGAAAAATATCATTTACTGTGGTCATTAGAATGAAAATGGTGCATGTTTTATTGCATAATTTATTATATGTGCCTGGGTTTGTCCCAGAAACCAATTCTTGAAAGTTCCATAAATAACATTGTCTTGGGATGGCTGTTTCTAAAAAATTCTTAATGCCGTAGAAGAAAGTTCACAGCATGAGGACAGCGAACGAGCAATAATCTTCACACTCTTCATTAAAATCAACCTCACTTACGTCCAAACACGGTATTACTAAAAAAAAATTTCCACAGCGTAGCTTACTTATTTTGCCTTTTGTCGTAGACGACATACTTCATTGTAGCTAAACCGTCCTTTTACACATTGTTCCGACAAACTTATTCTAACTCCTTACTACACGCGTACAATTAGTTCCCTTGCACAGTAAGCCGCTGGAACTCCGCAAGCGGCAACAATCGGGCACTTCCTTCAATTGAGTTTTTAGGATGCACATGCTAGCTAAGATTCCGGATCCTGGAAATTTTCTTCCAACTCGTTAGCGTTCTCTCCTGAGACCTCACGTCAACGCATGCACTTTTTCGTTCATATATTAACATACATTCCTCAGTTGTATTGTGCGTGAGCTCTCCTGCGACAGACCTAAACATGAGATGCATTAAAGCCGCGTTAAATATGAGCTGCGACACGGTACCCGTAGTCGTCGAAGGTGCTCCGAGACTGTACCGGGGCGCCGACATATGAAAAAGTAGACAACTAAACATTATTACACAATTCAGGCGTCTATCAACCCAGCTTTTTGTATGTCGGTGTCGCCTCGGAGTCCCTTTGACCACAGGCACTGCGCTGCAGATCATGGTAAACACACCTTTACGGGTAAATAAATAAATAAATAAATAAATAAATAAATAAATAAATAAATAAATAATGTTACGAGTACTTAACACGAAAAGAACTGGTTGCAAGGGCTTCTAAACCTTTGCATTACACTCTCGTGATATATTCTTGGAAGGCAAGGAAAAAAGTGCAAAGTGACTTCGCGCTAGATTCGGCTTTCCTTTCTCTGCAGCAATGCAGTGGTCCAAATTAAATTCATATAGTTGCAACGAAAAGAAACTCACTCCGCAGAACGCAACTTATTCGAAGAAGCTACGAAAGTACAATTTCTAATAAAAAAGATGGAACTACCCAAGGCGAACAGCCGTGCCAAGATTAATAGTCTCCCGTTCGAACATCTTTCTCACTGTCAAGAAGCGAGATTTTCGCTCATACGTATATCAGGGCGGAATCGCACAACAGCCATCGATGGTGTTTCTTGTCTTTCTGAGTTACGTCACTTTGCTTATTACTCTTCTTCGCACTTTTTTGTTGCTGTAAACTCCTTTTTTCGGGATCCGGCAATGTTGTATCTTTCTCAGACTTCTCAACCGTGGTATTCAGAAATAACGCCCGGAAACACCAGAGGAAAGACGCGCGCACTGTCAAGTTCTCAATATATCAAAGACTGCCGTCCTTCAGCTTGAAGTACCTCGGCTCTATTGATCGTGACACACACTCGCCGACTGCCAGTTTTCCAAGGCAGTAAATCAAACGAAGGAGGTGTCGATTTGAAACGATTCGAAAAGCAGTGCAGCGAAACTTTGCGCGCTTCAATGAATTTCGAGTGTGTGTCTCAAGTACAATACCCGGAATGCTTTCTATTTTGCTATTTTTTTAGAAAGGACGCATCGCGAAGCAACCGAACTGGCTCACACCGAAATAAAGTTAATAGTTAAAAAGAAAGCTCTTCCGGGATAACCACTCTTCTTGGGATATTTATTTATAAAGTACGTAAAACCACTGCCAGCAAAGTGTTAGGGTGAAAAAATCAAGGACTTCCTGGAAAACGTCAAATTAATTTTTTTTAGTTGACCACAAGACAAGAATTGTTTACTTCTTAAGCTAAATTCTTCCAATTCACACCGACTTGCATGGCACATTCATAGCTTTTCATTCTATTGAATGACGCCTGGGTGCTCACAGACATTGTCCCCGTTTTAATACACCCTGCCCTTTCCTGCGAAGATTTTTCATGCTGTATTGAAATTCATGGAGTGATATAGGTGTCATAGCTTTATAATACTATTAACGTTGTGCAATGGCCCCTTTCGTTGCCCATTTGCTTCTTCCTTTTTAATGGGACACAAGCAGCAGTGGTCAAGCGTATCGCAAAAAGCTCCCACGTTAATGAAAAGAGGCGCTATAAACGCTGCTTCTAGGAACAGGAGAGTCAAATAAGCAAAGGCGGGAAGTCAACCAAACGCATGTCCCAATTGCTACCCTGTTCAAGGGGATAGGTTAAAGGGGAAAAAATAAATAAGGCAGGCACTGTTCATCACAGTCTAAATCGGGTAATTTCAAAAATAGCCGCAATTTTGTGAGCGTTTGACGCACGAGATGGGCATGAGCTTTTTTTCTATGAAGATGGTTTGCTCTCCATCCGGATTAGCACAGTCCGAAGAAACTCGAGCTCAATGTGATAACGAGTACAAATACACACATGTCCGATAGTCGCTTCACGGCTGCGCTAGTCGCATATGTGCATGTCATTCCAATGAACCCCGAGTATAGGTTTTCGTAAAATTGACTCCTAGCCAGTAAAGTTAGATGATAGCCAGAAGAATGCGATGGCATTTGCATGTTCAGTGGAGGGCAGAGCTTGTGGAGGCGACCATTTCAGACACTCCCTCTAACTTCACACCTAATTGAAGTGAAGCCAATAACAACGCGCCTTTAAACCAGCAGTAAAGCATTTTTGTGTTAGCGATGAAATATAGCCATGAAATATAGTCGTTCACATCGACATCGGTACAATGTTATGGGATGAAAGCTTAGGCACCACCACAGCAAACTAAAGCGCTTGTGTCGAGCGATGACCTCGGGTATCGGGTAGTACTGCAATGAAGAGAAAGCGAGAGACTCGACGCCACGCACTGCCATTTCAGTTAGTCGGCAGAATAGGTTCGGCAAGCCATAATGAAATCAGCCTCAATTACCCGCGGTGCTCGCCCTTTACAGATTAAAGCATTCCTCATGGCTACGGTTTCGGCTGGAGTGCTGCCGAGGTAGCTGCACGGCCCACGAAATTGGGACCAGCAAGATCTAATTATTATTTCCGAGGTAACAGGATCGAGAGCCCCGCGGGATGCGCAGCTGTATAGAGAGTACATACCTAGAACAGTACCCACCACGGATTTGCGGAATGCATGCGAAATATTGCACTTTAAAAATGCAGGGTTACGCTTCAGATGGGATTAAACAAACCGGGCAACATTTTTTTCTACACATTCCGTCATCATCAGCCTGTTTTATGTTCACTGCAGGACGAAGGCCTCTCCCTGCGATCGCCAATTACCCCTGTCCTGCGCCAACCGATTCCAACTAGCGCCTGCGAATTTCTTAATTTTATCACCCCGCTTAGTATTCTGCCGTCCTCGACTGCGTTTCCCTTCTCTTGGTACGCGTTCTGTAACCCAAATGGTCCACCGGTTATCTAACCTACGCATTACATGACCTGCCCAGCTCCATTTCTTTCCCTTAATGTCAATTAAAATATCGGCTATCCCTGTTAGCTCTGATTCGCACAGCTCTCTTCCTCTCTCTTGTACTTCTACTCAAGTTAACGGAAGAATAAATATCTGGCTAAATTTAATCACATTTATTTCGATCTTAGTTGTGGAGGTCTCGCAAGCTTTGGGAGTTCCGGATGTTAAGGGAAACGGCAAAGTAGGCGGCTACCCATGGCTGGTTTCATGTGCTGACATCGCTTCTAGGAATGCAAACCAACACCTATCGCAGTGGCGCTAGTGAGTTCGCTCGTACTTTTGCCTGCTCCACTGCGATTTTTTCCACTCGCTGCAGCAAGCTGAGTATCTGCTATAGCCATGCTATAGACGAGACCATTACCACAGGCGTGAATATCACAACAAATATCCGTCGGCTTCCTTGCGTTACTAGATGAGCGTGAATGGGCAAACGTTGAGAAAAAAAACTGTCTCGTGATTCTTCACGCTTCCATTCGGCTCTGGCGATCAATAATCGCAGGTTTTTACTAGGCCAAAGAAAACCATGATGTTTTGTAATGTTTGACACCACAAATTTCACCCAAGCAGTTGGAGTGCGTTGTGAAGTTAGATGTGCTACTGTTTCACACTTTGTTATGAAGGCAATGCGTGAATGTTTTCCTCTAACGTTCCCTCCTTCGCATAATTGTTTTGACGCCGAGACTCGCGCATGTATTTTAGGCGTTTACGTACATACACGTGACTATCTGTCTTCCCGCCCTCTGTGCTCATGGTCACTCCTCATAACCCTCTTTCTCCGCCCTTTGCTTTCCCCGGTGCCTTCTGTACTAGGACAGAGACGGGCTGCTATAGAGATGGTGCCGCTTTTCAATCAACGCCTTTCACGCCAACGCACTAGCGACTATGCTATAAATAGTCTGGATTTGCGTTTCTCTTCAACGAACCTCTAGCCAACTTGGGTCATTGAGTGTGCGCCACAAAATGTTCGGTAAGCGAAGAAAGTATTACCAACGTTCGCAACCACCGGCGCGCCACGCTTCTCGTCCACGCTGCCACGCTGCCACGCACGGACTTCTCGGCAGTGGCACTAGATGGCGCAGCGTGTCCAGAAAGAATAGTGAGGGAGGAGCTCGGATACCGTATGACGCGTTTCTTAGCGTTGGCATTCAGCGGCACTCCATGCTTCTCGGAGGCCGCGCACATACTTCGTGGTGGCGGCGCTAGGAGGCACCGAGTGTTTCTAGGGAAGCTCGAAAGAGGGCTCCCGCTGCAGTACATGCCTTATACATAATTCATTTCGATGGTGGCAATACGTTGTGCCGCTATATTAATTCAATACTAACACACTAGCGTCGACCGTCATCGTGAAATGGGTTCTACCGTAATTTTTTTTCAACAGCATCCAGCTTTGCCAAATTTAGTATTTTTCTCGGACGGAACCTTTACACTCTTTTGTGTTCTTTTGTATCAAAACCTTCTATGCTTATGAAGAATTTCTTCACACCATGAACAGAAAAGATAAGACCAAGACGGAGGACGTTCACATATTCGAAAGTCCCTTATCGATGCATGAATGTGAAGTCTTAGTTCTTCGGGACCAACTTCTACAATTCATCTTAACTTTGCGGCCCATATAGCATATACGGAAAAAATAGCATCCCCTGCCAACGTTATACCTACATTTATCTCTGGTATGTGTATTTGTTTTTTGCCTCTCCCATATTTCTTGCTAGATTTATGACGTACTACTTGTGCATCACTTGGTTGTCCTTTCAAAAGTATTACATTGTTCAAATCGTTGTTTCACGAGTTCTTCTCCAGCGCCTTTCCTTTATTTCTCTGTCACGTCAAAGTTGCTCATCGTTCTGGATACGTATATTGACGCCCTATAATCGTCTTATAAGGTAATGAAGAGCAGGCAATGTTGCGGAATATCTATCTAGAAAAACAAAAGATGTTTCCATGACTTAAACTCACATGGACAATACAAACAAATGCATCAGCAAAAAAATGGCCTCCAAAGAACGCACTCCTTCTTTAAAACACCACAGCTGTGTTTCCCTTAGATTTAAGTTTTCTCCGCTTTTATGAATGACCTGTCGAAGAAATACAAGGGCTGGAGCAGTATCAGCTCCCTGTATGGGTCATTTATTTTCTTCATGCCTGGGACCAACTCCCACTGTATAGGTCTCAAATGTGTAGCCTTGCGAGGCAAATTTATTGAAGTGTCACGTGTATTGTTGCCGTCACTTTCACATTGCCGCGTGCGCAGACCATTTATGTGCTAGTGTTTTTCAAAGGCTCTTATGTCTGCTTGAAAAAGATGGTTATCCTCGATAGCCGAAGAGAACGATAAATCACTGTTCTTGGCCGGAAAATATTAAAATCAGTAGAAAAGAGCATGAAAAATGAAAGTGCGTGGATGCCAAGAACAACGCTTAGCAGCTGGACAGCATAGAAAGAATAAAGGTTTTCATGCCGCACCTATAGCAATAAAAGCCGGATAATCCAACTACGCCAGAAAATTGCGTAGGGTATCACTCAACCGTCTGACTAGTCTCATTGTACTATCTCTTTCTATATCGGTTGTAAATTGCGTAGCCACTTTACAACCTGCTGAATTGCCCCGATTATATATATATATATATATATATATATATATATATATATATATATATATATATATATATATGTATATATACATATATATATATGAGCATACCAGCGAAAGGCTGTATTCTTTTTTCAAGTGGTAAAACCTTTTTCAATTGGCCCTTTTCTTGGCTTGAAATTCACCTTTTGCATCGAGACAGCATGCATGCCTCCGAGACAAATGACCAGTATGGAATGAAGTACATTTACTTATTCGTTTAGGTTCGATATATTCTTTGCCAGATCGGAAGCGAGCGTTTCGACGACGTGATATACGTGCGGAATGTCAAACACCCCCAAATTATTATGCTGCCTAAATAAAAGCAGTCATGTGGCGTAATAACAAACAGAACGTTTTGTTGTTGCAAGAGCGAATAGTTGGGCAGTTACATTTACTTGTCAAATATTATTTATCACACATTTTCCTCGCAAGGTTTCACAGTGACACACACTGATTTTTTTTCCTCCCGCATTATTCTCACCGCTCTCGGAAGGCAATGATGAGCGAGTTTCGCTTGCCCCTTCTCGCCATGAAATTCAAGACTAGCGTAACTTGATGTTGGAAACGCACGATAGAACTACGGCTACGACGTGCTCACAACTTTTCCGAAAGAAGCACAACTGCCAGAGTAAAAACGCTCTACAACTCGTAGAGAATCCATAACCATACGGTCGTCCACCACAAAAATTCCAATACCCTTTACGCGAAGCGCTGTCATCCGCAACTTTATCTTTAATAGAGAATTTCGACTGAGACCCCTTCGTCTCATCTCTGACGGAGAAAAAAAAAGCGCCTACGAAAAGGAACGGATTGTGACGCCGCACGTATTCAAGAGAACCACGGCAATCTTTCTCACACTACGAGGCAGTTCAGTGTTGGGCTGTCTACCTCGGCGAACGTGTCGGAGATACCTGTCAACCCTCTTCTCCACGATTCCGAGAAATGCGAGCACAGCAAGCACGGCATCACGTTTAGAGTGCAGATGTCGTCCGCGTTGCCTCCCTTGAGCTGATGCGCACGGGAAGTCTAAAGCTAACAGCGCATTTGAAAAGTAAGCGCCTTTTTCGTGAGACGCGAAAGTTGCTGACTTGAGTTCTATGTGCGGCAACGCTACGTACCGCTACGTATCACCGCTACGTACAAAATAAAAAAAGAGCACCTCTATTTCTGCTCTTTCATATTAGACATTATGCGCAGTGACCTGCGCTTCTTATTCGAAAATACGAAATATGTCCTTGCGTATAGCAATGTTTTTTCCTGCTCAAATCTCGCAAAATGTAACGTTTCTTTCTTTTCTAGCCCGCATTCTACATAAAAGGAGTTGATGTATTTTACTCCCCTAGTCCATTTACACAATGTTTTGGAAATCGACAACGTATTTTAAACCTTGCCTTCTGAAATGCGGGACACTGAATTACAATGATTTTGCAGCTTCTCGTCAACTAAGCGTCCCTACGAGCCTGACAGTGAGCAGTGACAGTAAGAAAGAAAGAGAGAGAGGCATAAGTGAAAAGATGGGAGGCTAACCCGGACTGAGACCGGTTGGCTGCCCTACACGTCGGGTAAAACAAAAGCGTTGCTAAGTGTTTCTTTCAATAATGTGGCCAAGCAGTGCAATGTTGTCACACGACAGAGAAAATAAAAAAGTGGTAAGAGTGGGAAGAGCAAAATTGTCTTTCAAATATGCTAAAATATAAGCACGAACAGCTGTATTGCAGAGACTATCTCACGGGGAGAGTGCGTCGTTTCAATAATTAGAGCATATTTAGTCTTTCGTTTCATTGTTTTCATTTTTAGGAGAAATTGCCTTTCCCAGAAAGAGTTCAGCTCTAATGCGCGAAGCTAACAGTGCCCACAAGTGGTAGTGAAAATGTAAAAGGCGTAAAAGCAGAATTAAATTAGGCTGTCAATCTTGGCGACACTGCCATAAAGTTATCGCATCAGCTCACTGCGTAGTCAGAGATTCTGCCATAAATATATGATTATCGGTAACAAAAGTCTGCATTGCATTCCAGCATGTTGAGCTTAGAACCTTTGTTGCGCCAAAATGGGGTGCGGGTCGGGGGTTATCATCATCACCATCATCTTCATCATCCTGGTTACGCCCACTGCAGGGCAAAGGCCTCTCCCATACTTCTCCAACTACCCCGGTCATGTACTAATTGTGGCCATGTCGTCCCTGTAAACTTCTTACTCTCATTCACCCACCTAACTTTCTGCCGTCCCCTGCTACGCTTCCCTTCCCTTGTAATCCAGTCCGTAACCCTTAATGACTATCGGTTATATTCCCTCTTCATTACATGTCCTGCTCATGCCCATTTCTTTTTCTTGATTTCAGCTGAGGTGTCATTAACTCGCGTTTGTTCCCTCACCCAATCTGCTCTTTTCTTATGCCTTAACGTTACACCCATCATTCTTCTTTCCATAGCTCGTTGCGTCATCCTCAATTTAAGTAGAACCCTATTCGTAAGCCTCCAGGTTTCTGCCCCGTACGTGAGCACTGGTAAGACACATCTGTTATACACTTTTCTCTTGAGGGATATTGGCAACCTGCTGTTCATGATCTGAGAATGCCTGATAAACGCACCCCAGCCCATTCTTATTCTGATTATTTCAGTCTCATGATCCGGATCCGCGGTCACTACCCGCCCTAAGTAGCTGTATTCCCTTAGCACTTCCAGTGCCTCGCTACCTATCGTAAACTGCTGTTCTCTACCAAGAGTGTTAAACATTAATTTAGTTTTTTGCAGGTTAATTTTCAGACCCACCCTTCTGCGTTGCCTCTCCAGATCAGTGAGCATACATTGCAATTGGTCCCCTGAGTTACTAAGCAAGGCAATATCATCAGCGAATCGCTAGTTACTAAGGTATTCTCCATTAACTCTTATCCCCAATTCTTCTCAATCGAGGTCTCTGAATACCTCCTGCAAACACGCTGTGTATAGCATTGGAGAGGTCGTATCTCACTGCCTGACTCAATTATTTATTGGGATTTTGTTGCTTTCTTTATGGAGGACTGCGGTGGCTGTGGAGTTGCTATAGATATCTTTAAATATTTTTACATACGGCTCCATGACTGCCGAGGTTTCGACTGAATCAAACGCTTCCTCGTAATCAATGAAAGGTATATATAACGGTTATTTATATTCCGCACATTTCTCTATCACCTGATTGATAGTGTGAATATCGACTATTGTTGAGTAGCCTTTACGGAATCCTGCCTGGTCTATTGGTTGGCAGAAGTCTAAGGTGTTCCTGTTTCTATTTGCAATTGCCTTAGTAAATACTTTGTAGGCAACGGACAGTAAGCAGATCGGTCTATAATTTTTCAATTCCTTGGCGTCCCCTTTCTTATGGATTAGGATTATGTTAGCGTTCTTCCAAGATTCCGGTACGCTCGAGGTCATGAGGCATTGCGTATACAGGGTGGCCAGTTTTTCTCGAACAATATGCCCCCCATCCTTCAACAAATCTGCTGTTACCTGATTCTCTCCAGCTGCCTTCCCCCTTTGCATAGCTCCCAAGGCGTTCTTTACTTTTTCCTGCGTTACTTGTAGGATTTCAAGTTCCTCTAGACTATTCTCTCTGATTATCGTCGTGGGTGCCACTGGTACTGTATAAATCTCTATAGAACTCCTCAGCCACTTGAACTATCTCATCCATGTATCTCATCCATGGGTAGGGGCTGAGTACAAGAAATTTTTACTTAATTACTTGAAATTTAGGTCGTCACAACCATACCCGAGAATTTAGATATCGGCACGAAATCCAGAAAGGGAAGTTCGATCTTTATCTTATGCGGTAATGATAACCATATCCTAGGGAGACGAATGAAAAGAAAGTTTTCAACTGATATTTTGCCAATTTAAACAGCTGTAGTATCCCTCTCTGTCGTTCATTAAAATGTGTTTCTTTGAATCTGTGAAATGTGAGACAGTCAAAAAAGCTTCATAAATTCCGTCTTCCAATTTATCAAGTCTACTGATGAACGCTTCGTGAATTTGGAAAACCTGACGAAAGAAGGGAGAAGGAGACCTTTCTTGGCTAGCAACCGCTGCTTTGAAACGATGCTCTCAAAAAATGCGCCAAAAGCGTGGTAACGCTAAGTCAGCTTCGTAATTCAGCGGCGCCTTCCGAGAACAGGAGTGCGCGCTTTCATGAACTTCTCAACCCTGACAGTCGGCATATCAGTGTCTTCTTACAGACCTGTAAGAAATGTAGTTTCAATGCAACTAGAATTCTTAAGATACTTACCGCACTTTCCAGTGCCTATCCACCTATCTGGCTGTGTCCTTCACTGGGCTACCGTCTCTCGCTTTTTTCTAGACATGATGCGCCATCTAGCGGTGCTGCCGAGAAGTTCGCGCTTGGCGTCCGCGACGAGAAGCGTGGCGCGTCGGTGCGTGCGAACGCTGAGAATTTATTTCTCGCTTGACGCACACACATTTGCACATACTCAGGGACCCCACTTGGCGAAATGTTTATTGAACAGTGGCACTTTCCCAGTGCATTCGTGGCGCAGCTCGCTAAAGCGTTGGCGCGAAAGACGTTCATTGAAAAGCGGCACATACATGGTGCATTTGTGACGCAGCCTGCTATAGAGTCGGACTTCTGTCCTTGAAGAATCCTTGTGGCGTGGATTGAATTGTGCTCAGCGTGGGAGAAATTTATGTGGTCTTTCGCCTCATTGCACAGCGGCCCGTTCCCAGTGTCACACACCTAGTTACCCAACTGGGCGTCATAGGCGTCCAATGAAGACCAGCACGGGCCTACTGGCGTGTACATAGTGCTCCGAGTGGTCCGTTGCACCACGGCACCTACCCAGTCCCGAATCTAGCGATCCATGTCGGCGCGAAAGATGTGCGTTGAAGAACGGAACATCTGTGCACACTGTCACATACTCAGAGACCCAAGTTGTTCCGACGGAGGGTTTCGAGCCCTGTTTTCTCAGTGCTAGCTGCCCGCAGCTCTAACCAGTCGACCATGAACTAGATAGTGGCCCAGGTTGTCGAAAAAACAACGGTTAGATACATACATACACAGTTAGATAAATAGGTTATTAGCACGAAGAAAGCCCATGAAATACCGTAACAATGCTAACGCAATAATAGTCATTGTCCCCTGTATCTCTATTTGGCGTGCGTTTACATTTGTCTAGAAGGGAATTCGCTCATTCTCCGGGCACTGCAACGTCACTTCTAGGGAAAGTGCAGACAAAGCTGCCCGTGACGCGCGTGGAGAATGCAAAAGCGCCTCGATCGTATTGTCGAGTACGGATTCAGCGCGGTACCTCAGTGGTTTGGCCCACATTATTAGTCCAAGAAAACGCAATACAGCGAAATTTAAGCACCGGCGCCGATATGAAATTACAACTTTTACATGGTTTCACCTGCTGAGAAGAAAAATTATTGTACCGCCTAAAACTAGGAGTTTCTTTCACGAATGCCTACTTGTTGATAACTGAAATGGCCGACAGGATTCGAGGATTGTCCTTCGAAGAGTTTTAGGGCACTTATACGACAGGCCTTTCACATCAGAAGATCTTGGGACCATGGTCTCGTGCGTCTGCGATTTATAAAGCCCCGAAAGCGCAGCTACGGTTGTTATATCGGCCTCTATGACCGCTTGCGATTGACGATGAACGCTTAACTGCGTGTGTACAATGCAGTGTGTACACTTCTCTATTCCTTATCTTTCAGTCCCTTCCCCAGTGTAGGATATCCTACCGGGCTCAGCGTGTTTAATCGCCCTGCTTTTCTCTTATGACCTCTCTCTCTCTCTCTCTCTCTCTCGGTCTTGTTCACTTTCTAGGTTAGCATCGATCAGCGATCAACACTGACAGCATCATTTACTCGCTGTTGCTACGGGGCGTCGCAAATTGTTAAGTGTACCTTGAGTTTATATTATATATATATATATATATATATATATATATTTATATATATATATATATATATATATATCCGCTTTCATCGCGTCATTACCTGAATTCGCGGTTTAATTTCACCGGAAGTTGTAAATATGTCGATGAGCAGTAGCGGCGAACACTTTACGTAGAAAGCAAAAGTAGACGGGTGGAGACGTAACCCCCAATATGTCACGATCAATCTAAGGGTCGCTTGCTGAACACGCATTCCCCGGTGGCATTAACTCCATCCCATCGTTTATTCTACATAATTTATTCTGCGACGCGTATCTATGCGGTGGCTTACCAAGGGATTGATCACTCGTGCCTCGCTGATGTTTGGGCCTTGAAGAACATCTTGTGTATATTATTTTCTCAAAACAGGTCTTTTTAAGTTTGTAGGCTTCGTGGCACGCTATCGAGACATGTTTTAACGGCACGCTATTGGTTAATTTTGCGTAGTTGCCTTTGTTTATTGGTCGGTCTTTGCGTTCCCGTGTGACAAATGTGTCTTAACATGACAGCATTTTTCTTTGCGCACGGAACACGCTACCACTGATATTCCAAATTAGTTGGATAAAAAAAAGCAAAGCGAATAAGCGAACACGTGCCTCGCCAAGGGCGAGCGGCACTAAAGTCAATTACCCGGTAAGCATCCGCCAAAGCACCCGCTTGGAACGCGTTCAGTACGGCGCAGGCTTCCGTCTCCTAGACCCATTAGGCAAGCAAGCCATTGATAGGCCCCGCTGCGCGAGGCGATAACTGAAGCAGTTACCATTTATCATTCGAACAACTTATTTGTTTTGAAACTTCAGAACCACACTGAGCTCTTAAAAAATTACCTAATTTTTTTTTAATTCACAACCTGATCGCGACACTGTACTCGTACGCTTGGATCGTAACTGCGCACGTCATATTGCCAAGTGTCTCGACAGGGGCGAATCCCATTGGACTATTCTGTATATACGTTAAACACCATTCTGTTAGATTTATTATAATTTACTTAACGCTAGTGCCTACAAAGGCAAGTGCAGCTACACGCAACGTATGCTAATACTGACAGGTCCATCCAGGGCAAAACAGCACAACTTAGTTCTTCATCACCCATTACTCACTCAACGTTACTTTGTGACCTCACATCCCAATGCAGTTTGACATACTTCGCTTCTTCGTGTATTATTGTCTGTCATCACCTTTAAAATTTCCAACGAGCACGTCGCACCTCCTGCCTCCGAAGTCAAACGTCGTTCGCAAATGTTGCGCAACCACAAAATCAGCGCGCGCCTGACGGGGAAATATTCCCGAGGCGATAGTATCGTCGAAGTGGATTGTTTCAGAATACGGCCCCAGGATGACGTTCCGAGAGTCCGGTACTGTAGCGGTGGCCTGCCTCTTTCTTTTGATTTCATCACAGGCCGCGTCAAGGTGGCGCCTAGGGCTACCCACCATTGACGGGCACTTGCACCAGTAGTCCAAGTTTTCCTCAATACAAAGACCACGGGCGCATTACTGAGAAGAGAGAACAACGCAGGCCGGTGGTCCAGAGATCCCCTATAAGGCCCGCGGGGATGCAAGCGGTTTGCAACATCGGTAGCCTGGTGAACCACGGTACTTGTGTTTCCTCACGCAACATTTCTTATGGTGTTTTCCTGGTCTCGCCCACCGCCGAGAACCTTGTTTCAGAGCGAATTGCGCGTGCTCGTCTCGTCTCGAGGCTTCAACGAGCTCGTGGTCACGCCAATCCAAGTGATCACGTACATTGAATAGTTCCGCGTTTTCGTTTTTATTGACTTTCTGAAACAATAACCTGCAATTCTCTTTTCTTCATCACGCTGAAGCTGCTCCTACAAAGGGTGTTTCCGCTAACATGTGCCGCAATTGGTAATATGTTAACTACAGTAATGCAACCAGCTTACATGGTTGACTGTCGCGTTGAGCAACTCGAAGTATCAATGTGATTAGAATTCTTTGTCTAATTCAGCCGTTTTGAGTCCGTCCGTTGTAAGAGTTGAGGAGGACGTCGGGCTGAAAAACTGAAGGTTTATTTACATTATTTACAGTGAGACGACCAATAAATTAATAGTCATAGAAATCATTACGGACTGGCAGCAACTCGGACGCTGGGGCCCGTGGCAAGAAGCTCGAAAGAGATGAATCAAGGAATGCTCTCTTGCTGCTCCCGGTCTGTGTATTTTAAGCCCTTCGGTGTCTCGAAGTCACTTCAAGTTCGGCCAATCGGCGAGCCCGCTCAGGTGACGCCACTTTCGGCCAGTCGGTGAGCCCGCTCAGGTGTCGTCATTTTCGGCCAATGGTAAGCGCCCGTGCAATCATGTCACACCCGACGGAGAGGGTCGTTCCTTGGGCCCCAATTGTCCGAGTTCTTACTTCTCTCGGCGGTATTGCCTTCTCAGGGTGCAATGCGCCGTCCCAATAGGCGGATGGGGGCGATGCTGCCAGGGTTTCACGGTGCATTACAGCCGTCTTGCTTCGGGACCCACTATACCTGGAACAGTGCCAGGCTCTCGCTACACTTTCTGGAAGAGTCAAGCAGTGAATAGCTCCAGATGCGGCGTACGAGGTGGGGGTCGCCAACTTGCTTGCACGTGCCACGCCTCGGGAATGTGGTATACGTGCTTCTGCGCTCCTTAATTAGCTGTGGCGCGATTCGATGTGGTCTGATGAACTCGGAGGCTCAGGAAAAGGTCCCGTATCTAACACCATCCATCCATCCATCAATCAGTCCAGCCGTCTGTCCGTCCGTCCATCCATCCACCCATCCATCCGTCCATTTATCCGTCCGTCCGTCCATCCATCTGCCCGACCATCCTTCCATCCATCCGTCCGCCCGTCCATCCGTCCGTCCATTCGTCCATTTCTCCATCCATCCGACATGGATGGATGGATGTGTCGCCTCGACGTAAGACTCGTCAGGACGTCGCCATCGCGTCTTCTACACTGACCCAGTCGTTCAAGTTCATTGCTTCGGTCACGACGTATGTGCTAGTTGACGTGATGCTGCCGTGGTCGTTGCATCGTCATCATTCCAGCTTTGTCATCCGACTCGTCGTGCTCTCGTCGTTGCACCATCGCTACCACACAGTAGTCATGCATTCGTAGTCACATCGCCAATGCAATGCCGTCATGCACGTTCCAACGTCTTCCCTCCAGCTTTGTCACCTGACTTTCGTCATGTCGCATTCGTCACTCCATCGTCATCACACAGGCTTCCTGATGCATTCGGCGTCTCGCCATTGTCATCTTACACTGGTTTTCATCTCGTTGTCGTCATACGATTATCGTGCCATCGCTGATATAGAGTGATCGTCATGCTTTCGTTGTCATTCCGTCATCGTGATGCCATCGCGATAGTTCCGTCGTCGTCGTTCTAACGACCACATCCAAATCGAATCATGCCGTTGTCGTGACTTGATTTTCATCATAACGTTGCGGTCCTACCACTGTCGTCACGCTGTCGTCGTCACACCCCTTCATTGATCCATCGACGTCATTCCTTCTTCTTCCTTCAAACTTCAGTCACGCTGCCGTTATTCAATACTGACTTGCCTCTGTTGTCATGCCATCGTCGTCTTCGCATCCTCATCAGAAAGTCGCTATCAAGCATGCATTATCACATCGTCGTCGTCATGCCATCTTCATCATTCGAGCCTCCCCATCCGGTAGTCGTACCTCCGTCGTGATAACACCATTGTCTTCATGCAGCCGCTGTCATCCTGTTGTCCTGATGTCGTCGTCGTCCCGCTGGTGATGCTATTTCATCCTTATCATTCAGCAATCGTCATCTCATTGCCGCCATGCCGTTATCGTCATACCACGTGTGCCATGGCATTGTCGTCCCTGCATGAGGGTCATACGCTCGTCGTCGTGCCGCCATGCTCATGGGCAACCTTGTAAAGCGAGTGCCATAACAAAGCAGGACGATACTGCTGTATTGTCTTATACGTATAAGACAAAACAACGGAAGTCTTAGCATGACGACTACAGATGTTAAATAAACGTGACTTCAGATATGCAGCGTGTCGCTACATTTCTCAAACGTTAATCACATTACCATTGACAGTCTGCGTGGGATGTCTACTGTCTTTTATATTTCATTTTACTGTGAGGTTAAGTTATTATATACCAAAAATAATTATCGCGCATTACAAGGTGTTATCTAAACGCAGTATAAGCCATCGTAAAGTTATAGAGCATATTCAGGAATATCCAATTTAACTCTTCCCAAGAAGATAAATGGTCAGAAGCGTCATTCAAGGACTCTGCTTGTAGTTTTCAATTTTTTCGGGGCTCGAAATAAACTGTGTGAACTTCTAAAATGTACCATGTGACTAGGCGCTTGTGCGCAGAGATAACGGTGCCCTGAATGAAGCTTCGAACGAATGATCAATGCTGCGTGGACGGACGAAGGTAATGAATAGGTCGCAAACCAATATTATGGTTGTGAGACAACGGTAACGATCATCGACTCGGATGTATCGCCACCGTAACATCCTCGCGCACATAGTATGTAGACAGCAAACAAGCTGATATAGCATCATCAAGGGGGCCATTAATCGATGTATGCTATTCCTCGATTCGTCTCATTGTTTTAGCAGACATATTTTGTTTTTTCAAAAATGGCTGCGGTGATTGCCTTTGAACCATCTCATTTGGCATCCTTTCTGCGTGTAGCATTGATCCTTTGTACGAAGCACATTTTAGAGCACTGATCTCACTGCGCGCAAGCGCCAACTAAACGTCGTACAGGTTAAGCAATGCTTTCTATGCGCAACTCTCCCAGGCTTTTATTCCCGCGGCTGCTGGCTGATCTGATGCTGCTGCTGTCTTGGCAAAGAAAAATATAATCAGCCTCCATTCTACCCGGTGTAAAAAGCGCGTTTAGAAAAAATGTATTTGAACAAGACACGATACGAACACTGAGTCACAATCACGGCACAATTCCGCCAGGACGATAACATATTGTCACGTGGTGGTGACGTTGCATAACGCAGTAGCAATACTGTGAACGACAAAACTAACTTATATTGGGCGAACCTGTGCCCACAAAACAGGCTACACTTATAGCACAACGATAGCGGTGAACACGGTCGGCGACCGTTGAAAATCTGATCAGCGGGTCAAGCGCGTCGGCTTTTGTAGAGCATTTGTCGAATGTTCCAGACTAATCGTTGGGACCCGCATGCCTTCCACAGAGTTCTACACCATTCGCGGCAGGCGATGAAATCAGATAACACAAGGTTCGGTGACAATAGACAGCGGATAGAAGCATCGATAACTTTCCAGAAACTTCGGATACATGCAGGCGCGTCCCGCGCTGTGCCATAACATTTGTTAAGCGGCGAAACGTGGTCGCCCGATAAAAATAAGTACACGTGTCAATATACAAAGTGTGAAGCATTGTATACATGGCATGTTTTGAAAGAAGTGTCCACAGCAAAGCTGGTGCGACACACGTGACACAAGTGACACACGTCACGCGCGCAAGCACGCAAGCAGAAGTGCAACATACATCCTCACTCTTCTAGGCCGTCCGCCAAGCCCAAGTGGATCATTGAACTAAATTAATGTTTAAAAGTAAAATGCATAGAAAATTCGTAAAGTGCTAAGTAAACGCAAGCTGCAGGCAAACTGCTTTCCATGTTTTCTGGTGCAGCTGCTCCTCGTACCGTGGAAAGAAGTTTGTAAAGTGCTGCACCGGTGTGGTATATGAAATACCTTTGACCTGCGGGAAAACCTATGTGGGCCAAACGGGTAGATGCGTGAATGAGCGTGCAGCAGAACATGTGCGGTCGCTGAAAGAAGGAGGCGCGCATCTTTCGCAGCATTGTGCAACTTGCACCGCATGTGACCGAGTGACAGAACATTCGCCACGGAACCAATGCCAGTACTGCAAGAAGTGTGAACCACGGTTCGGAGAGATAAGGATTCTTGGAAGAAGCAGGGAAACAAAGGAACGTGAGCTTTTTGAAGCATTCCATATAAAGAAGACAGGAAAAAACTGTGTTAGTGATACTTCCGTGACCTTCTTCAATAGTGAAATGTCTTATCTAAAGTGGTTTGACAGATGATGTATTATGGTCATTGTGCGCATGTCTGTGATTTTCCTTATATTGAATAAAGATAGAAGATTTTCCGGTGAATAAAGATAGATGAAGTTAGCGCTTGTCCTGTGTCGTTCTCCCTCTCGTGATCGTTTTAGTTGGCGCTGTTCCTTCCTAATTCAAGTATGCACCATCTACCCCAAATGAATGTTGTCCGGAATATAGACTGGTTTAACTTGGGATGAAATGTTATTAATTTGCACAAATTGACATCTTTGACACAGATATGACCTAATCAAGTCTAAAGTGATGCCACGAATACCATAGCGATTCATTTTGTGTAACAGAAGCTCGTGGTTAATACAATCAAAGGCCTTGCTAAAGTCTATAAAGATGCCTAGAGTAAGAAGACCTTTATCAAAATTATCTAAAATGAAATCTTTTTGCTGAAGCAGGGCAAGTTGAGTAGACATATTTTTACTAAAAGCAAACTGACAATCGGTTTAAAAATGTTTGCTTTCGAGTGAATCAGAAATGCGTTGATAAATAATCTTTCTAAACCTTTCGAAAATACGGGGAGAATAGAAATTGGTGTATAATTTGTCAACAATTTCCTATCTCCTTTCTTGAATGAATATAAGACTTTTGCAGTTTGCATCTGACGTGGGAATACACCGGAAGAAAGGCAGGCGTTGTCGACGTGCATTAATAAAGGCGCAAATAAATCTAGGACGTATTTAACAGGTTTAATCTGAATATCATTGACATCACAAATGCTGTTGTTATTGAGTTCACTGAACTCGCACATTATTTCAGATACGTTCATTGGATGCAAAAAAAAAATGGAATCGAAGCTATCAACGGATAAGTAACGACTAGCATTCATGTTGACAGGTGCATTTGCAACGCTGGTAAAATATTTCTTAAACGTGTCAGGCAAAAACACGTCTGGAACTACATTGCCATTTTCCAAAGTACCTGTTGGAGGCTGATAATCAGGCACATGATTTAACAAAACGTTGGCCCGCTTCCAAAATTTCCGGCTGTCCTTCCAGCAGGATTGAAAGCACTCGAGATGATAGTGGTCTTAAGCGTGGCGTAGCTCGTTTGTTAATTGGTTCCGAAATGATTTAAACACCTGTAGGTCATATGGATTCCGGATTTTAATGAACTTACTGTATAATCTTATCTTAACCTCGATTTTACGCATCAATTCTGTCGTGATCCAGGGTTTGCCGATTTTCGAAGAACGCAAAGGTTTGGTATGAAGTGGGAAATTTCTTTTGTAGCAAGCCTGAAGAGTAAGCAACAATGTTTCATAGATAGCATCTGCATTATCCGCAGCAATAATAATATTAACAACCCATTATTTCACTCATGAAGTGACGGAGTGCAAGAAAGAAAGCTGACAAGTCAGCTTGACTAGTTGCCAGCTCCCCGGAATACACAATGCAAGAAACAGAACACTTTTGGCATGGCAACAAGGATACCACAAACAAATACTAACAGTAATACAACAATAACTTGTCCATAACAGTGAGAACAAGTAACTCTAGAAATTGAAAGCTTTTTAACTGCATGATAGACCAATCTTAAAGGAAACGTACAAATAGGGAAAAAGTGCAAGTAAAAAGAGCTACATAATTAAGAAAACGACGGAAAAATGGTACACATTTGTGTATATAAAACAGCACATTGGTACCTTGCAGTGCGTGGAGGTAACATGCGTAGAGATGAAAAATCATATGAAATTCTGTCAGGTGGTAAACTTTACTGAAAGGGGGAAGGGTAAAGGGGGACGTGGCTAAGGGATCGAGCTCAAGTAAGGCCCTGGGCCTGTTCGGCCTTCTCCGCCCAGTCCACCAGTTCAAGCTGTCGGTCGACGTCCCCGGAACTGGGCCAGGCTGTCCAGTCAGTCTCGCTGCTGACGGGAGGATGAGAAAACGGGAGCGAGGTGCATTCCCACATTATGTGTGTGTGTTCCTGTTTGTGAACAGAAAGCCTACATCGGTCGCTTTCCTTGCCCCCTGTGATTTTGTTAATATACTTAGGGTGTGGGAATGTGTTTGTCTGGAGTTACCTAAGCGCGACCGCTTGCGTTTTATCAAGTTGCTTGGCCGGTGGTGGGAGTGCGCGACGCCTTAAGCGATACCTATGGGCTATTTCATGATAAGACTGGCAGGGTTCCTCGTGTCTCTCATCCTCATTCATGCCATCCGCGGACGAGGCTCGGTGCGCGAGATCTCGAGCCAAACTGTGAGCCGACGCGTTGCCGGGCACAGCCGCGTGAGCGGGGGTCCACACGAGGGTTTTCAAGCCGCTTAGGGGGCGCCGCGTGAGGACATGGTACGCCTGTTTGGAAATTCTACCGCGGACGAAATTGCCGATGGCTTCACTATGGGCCTGCCGACGGCCCTGATGGAACTCGGAGTCCATGTGGCGGGGTAGAGGCGGGGCTTAAGTATGCCCCCTGACCTCTCGCGGAATTGTCATGTGCTGTGTAACCTCAGGGATGGCCTCGAGACTGAGCTTCCGGAGGACTGTGCGAATATGTGTGAATATTTCTCAACATTTCTTTTTCTGCACTATCAGGATTTTTGCAAATTACATTTTGTTGTGTTCCGCCAAACTCATTGGCAATATTTCATATGTGAGTAGAATAGTGCATTATACAATAGGAGCTTAACCTTTGGCGGTAGAATATATCTGTTGGCGTACGTCAGTCCAACGATGTGAGACAGTTTTGACACAACATGGTCGATATGAATGTCCCAGGTCATATTTTCTCTGAAATAGACTCCACGTATTTTAAATGCGCTTACTATTTCTATCTTTGAGTTGTGCAGCCTAATGTCTGAGGTGATGTTAATCTTTTTGTTTTTCGCACGGTATATGACAGCCTTCGTTTACTAACGTTTATTTTCAATTTGCTAAGTTGCGCCCATGTATCTAATTCCACAAGCGTTCTGCTCGCTCTCAGAATTAGCTCATCCGCACTTTATGCAGAGAGTAACAGTGTCACATCATCAGCGTAAATGACAAATTTCACCATCGGATCGACGTTAACAATGTCATTCAAATATAAATTAAACAGAAATGGGCCCAGAATACTCCCTTGAGGTACGCCGGCAGAAATTGTAAAATATTAGAAGAGTAGCCATTTAAATACACACACTGCTTACACGCACTGATGTCAGAAGCGATATAACCGCTCCGCGGAATTCGTATATTTAAGGTTTTTTTTTAGCAGGATGAAGTGATTTATATAATCGAAGCTTTACTAATATCCACGTATATTCCAAGGACTACTTCTTTATTTTCGAGCGATTGCAGGATAAATTCTTTTTGTTCTAGCAGTGCCATTTCTGTTGATCGATATTTCTGGAAGCCGTACTGCGCCCCTTGAATGATAATGCATTGTTGGCTAAAATTTTTTATTCTAGTAGGAACCGTTTCTTTTTTTCAAGTCCTCTTGAGAAAACCGGTAGTATGCACCCTGATCAAAAATTTGTAAAATCATTCTTACTTCCTTTTTTTGTGCAATACACTCATTTTGGCGAGTTGCATTTGCACCGGAAATGTTCATTGGGATAAGCAAAGGTTATATATGTGAGTTAAGCACTCTACCATGTCTCCTATCACAAACTTCCCTGGTTTTATTGCAATGCCGTCTGCGTCTCCATATTTGCTATTATTTAGCCCCATGAAAACCGATATAACCTCTGATTCTGATATTGGCGTTAAGAACATTGACTTCTCGTTTCTTTTATGAACAGTGTTAGAATAAACAAAATTACTATTTATCTCTGCGAAGTAGCTGTTGAATGCGTTACCTAAACCAGTGCCTGTGAGTTCTTTATCTTAAGTCTGAATTTCTGTTACTGGACTTGGGCCAGTAGATCTGAAGTCCATTCAGTTTCCTTCATAATTCATCCGACTTATTCATCGAGCAGAAAAACTAGTTACAGAGATATTGATCACGTGCACTGCATATTTCCGCCGTCATATTATTTCTAAACACTTTAAATGCTTTAAGAATCTCAGGGTCTCGAGCTTCTTTCAAACTTCTTATATAGGCTATCCTTTTTATGAATTTTCTTCAGCAATTCAGGTGTGATCCATATCATTCTAATGTTCCTTCGTTTCTGTGCATGTTTATTAGGGAAGCACTCCTTGTATATACACCAAAATGCCACTAAAAGCTAAGCATAGGCCCTTTCTGCATTCGTTTCCTTAAGAACATCGCTCCAGTCATGATTAGGAATTTTCTTTTTGAAATTGTTCAGGTTTTTAGTCGACATATCTTGAAATAACTTTGGTATCTTTTTTGTATAACAAAAGTTGCTTTTCGAAACGCCCATAAAAACGCCGCGGTGGTCACTGATATCAGTATTTATTACGCCTGCATTCAGAATAGGCATGTGCATATTGGTTATAAGTAGATCAAGTAGTGACTCAGTCTGCAATGTAACACGTGTAGGATCGTATATCACGTTTAAGAGGGCAAAATAATTCAATAGAATTTCGAATTCCTTTTTGTGGGGTTCTGTGCAAGAACATTAATATTAAATCACCACGTAAAATGACATCGCATTGGTTTTCACTTATGAAGGACAAAAAAAAGCTCAAGAAAAGCGAAGAAGGATTTCAAATTTCCGTTTCGGGGGAGATATATGACCGCCGCAACCTTATTTTCGATAACAAGGGACATAATTTCTTAATCAGGGTTAATGACAGAAAATTCAGGTAACACATCACACTGAAAGAGCATTTTTACCATCAATAGTACGCCACAACCGCGACATTTGTGCGATTTAAGACAAATGTGCCATACAAAGGAAGCTTGAGTATACCGTTATGTTTACCATACCAGGTTTCAGTCAACATTACCACATCGAAAGGAAAACCCAGTTGTGTAAAAAGCAGCTCGAGATCGACTGTCTTAGATACCGCAGACTGAGCATTTAAATGAAAAACACTGAAAGATTGCAATGTCGGAGATATAGAAACATCCAAAAGATCACGTGGTATTACACAACACGAAGCGTTTACCGCCATGTGCAACGACGCAAGTGCATATTGTGTTGTAACTTGTGAAAAACTGACAAACAAGGAACAAGGAAGGAAACCATACTATATTATTTAAAACTGCCGTGCAAGGAATGTGAACTACGTTTGTTCCCGTCTCGCTCCTCACAAAATTTTTCCCATTTCTGTGCCACACATACTTAACGTTGTTGTCCTTCGCCCAATTTTTGGCGTCTTTAAGCAACTCCTTGTTCCTATGTCAAATTCTCGAGCATAAAACAGTTTGTTTTCATTTGGTTAAGTTCTCCCTTCTTGCTCAAGACCATATCTTCCTGTAAGTGTCTTGCAAACCGGAGAATAACCACTGGGACCCCATGTTTAGGCGCTGGCAGTCGATGCACAGCGGCCACATCGTTCATAGCTAGGACGGCAGGGTTCACCCTGCTCGTAACTGCTTTAAGCTTCGATAACAGGTCCTCATCCTTACTTTCTGGAATGCCATGGAATTCAATGTATAATTTCCTGCTTTGCCACTCCAGGTCATTGATATAATTCGTTTTCTGCTCAGAGTCAAGTGAACGTTCGCTACTCTCAATGATATCCAGTCGTTTCCTTAGCTCGGCTAATGTCCTTATCTTGGCGTGTAATGTGCTGAGTGAGTGAGTGAAAAACTTTATCAGCTCTAGATTCGCTGGTCTTCTGCGGTCTTCAGATGGAATCGCCCATGTTCTAGCACAACGGTCGGTTGCCCTTAGTCCAGGGCTCCGCTGGATGCTGCTGCCAGTTGTGCTCGCCGAATCAGACCCTCTTGCTGAAGAATTGCGTCGTACTGATCAGACATTGTCTGCACCGACTGTTCAATGCTGTCCACCGTGCTTTCTAATATCATCAGCCGTGCTAGCTTGTCATTTATTCTCAATATCAAGCTGGCATAGCCAGAGTCCTGTTCAGTGTTCGATCTGCCACTCTGGCGGCTCTTTGTGCCGGCGGTCCGACATGTTGGACAGCGCCGTGCTCTACGCCCTGTTTTGCCTTTGGCCTCAACGTCGATTCAGCAACTTCTTGAGTGCAGTGTCCATGTAATTGCTATCTGAGTGTCCGTATAATTGATTCTTAGTGTCCATATAATTCTGAATCTTCATATAATTGCTATTGTCATAAAGAAAGGGTGAGTATGCTGACGTAGCAGTGACGACGCCATGACGACAGCTACGGCTGCGACATGATGAGGGACATGACGGATGACGACAGGGACGACGACGTCACGACAAGTTATTAACGTCTCTTCATTTAGCTTTCGTTAAATTGGTTAGCCGGCCTGAGCAAAACTGATGATTTTTTAACGAAATGGCAGACTCACTGGCGAAGGCATATGTGGTTGATGCGATTACGCAAACCTTACTTTCATGAGCTTTCATCATAGCGGCTAGTTTTCGAAGACAAATGATACTGCTTGAATAGTGTGCCCCGCCTCAAACAGAATCCTCAGATTTCCAGCACCTATCGATATCCTTGAAAGCATAAACTTTTTAAAGCGCGAACACTTGTAGGCGTGTCCAGTTGGCCGAAGACGCTGTCAAAGCACAAGGCCTGGCCGCCTTCCTGAGGAAGAAGAGAACGGGCACTCCCACTCTCCCCGTCCCTAAACCCCATCTCAGGCAAAATAAATTCCACTACTACTACTACTTGTAGGTGCGATCACTAGACTACAATGTCAAATACAATTTAATTTTTTTAATTACACAGAGCTGCTCTTACACTCTCAGCGGGTTGTCCCTTTTGTGAGGAGGACGAGACAATAGATATTTTTTAATTGCTTGTCAACAATTTTCTAACTTGTGAAAAAAACCTTAGGAATACTTCTGCGTTTTCTTGGATAAAATTTAACTTCCAAATTTACTTTTCTGAATGCCTACAAGCTTGGCCTCAGCGACGGGAAGATTTGCGCTGCCATTCTGAACTTTACTAGAAGATCAGTGCGATTTATACTATAAACTATTTTCATTATTTTCGACTAAATCGAGTTCAATTTGTTTCACTTTTATGTTTTCATTTATGTTGTTCATTTTCATATAACAACTACGGCAAATGTGCACCTTTTGTTTATCACCTACCTATTCTCAAATATTGTTCGAATGACTTTACATTTCCTCTTATTTTATATTGAACTACCCGGTTCCTGGAAATTCCTCCAGAGTGGGAATGCGCCGCTAACTCTAAGACTTGACATCTGCGTCTAACTCATGGCATTGTGGAACTGGCATCAAATTTTGATTCAAGTCTGGCTTTCTGTAGACGTGTTCCTGTTACAAATCAGTATGAGTGTGACGAAAAAGGTTACACGGTGGCTTTTTGTGTTCATTATAGTGCACAGTGGGCTACGAGAGATGCGGTAGTGGAGGGTTGTAGATGAATTTTGACTACCTCTTGCTGCTTAACGTGCACCAAACTCACGATATGTGAGCATTTCACTACGCTAATCATTTATGAACACGGCATCCGGGTATCCTTGTAATCCTTGTGATATCACGGCTATATCATGCTCGAAGCCTCTGAAACTAGAACAAGGTAAGATAAAAAGGCAGAGAACTTGCGTGGGTTCCAACCACACTCCACACAGCTTTGATGCGGGTGCTTTATCGCTACACGACAAGGTATTGCATTCACAACTGAGTTAAAGTTGTGGTACAGGCTTGATTTTGGAGTTCCTAAAATTCCTTTAATGGGTCGCATAAAAGGCTGTATCTCAAAATGCGAAATTTTTCATTCTGTGACCGGAATTGATCATTCAAAATACTCAATTAAACATTCAAATGAGCGCCTTGGCCATTTGCCGTAGAAGGTAAAAGGAATTGCTTGTAAACCATAGCCCCCCAAAAATAACACATCTTTAAAAATTTTCCTCATTCGCTAAATTTATATCCTACCCTACGGCACTGTTACTTTAACGAAATCTCCTACGACTGCGTTCAACAAGAGTCGATATAGGATGTCATTTCCTATCCATACGATGTTTAGCACGTTGCGCTCAAGGGCTCTTATCTATGGTAGTAAATGCATTTTTAGTAAACATAACAAGTATGCCTCCGCTAAATCTTACGTTCCCGCACGAACAGCCCGGACAGTAGAACCACTTGTGTGAGGCTGGGAAGACGCATTCGTGTCTAATCGCGGCGCTTAACCGTGTTCGAGTCTTTAGAAAGCGACAGGCTCACAACAGCGACGGAGAAAGCAGCCCACACGTAATCGTGTTCGGGCCTGTCACAACATGTGCATCAATATCTGCAATATGTTGGACGTGTTTAGCAAGAACGACGTCGAAGTACCTTCTTTTGCTACGAATAGACTTCACGAGCAGGCTCCGGCTACTGGGCATGACATTTCAAGCTAATGGGTCGCTGAGATCGAACCTGCTGAGCGAACTCATTGACTCAGGGCGGCGGAGTCTGTACTTCTTTAACACTCCGCCCCCATCAGAATTGGGCAGCCATGACAAGGAATTGTAACCGCGACGTCGTAGGCATCAATAGAACGCCGTGACCAACAAAGTACTCAGGCCGACATGACAACGGTAAAACATCGTGACTACTACTTAGAACACCACCGAAATTTTGCAAAGTATACCTTGACGTTTATTGCCACAAAACGTACGCAGCATAGATGAAAACGTTCCGACAGAGCACCGTCGGAAGCTGCACCACACTCAGCTTTTTCGTTTTCTTAATTTTTTAATCACTGCTACCGCCAGTCGAGCAGCTAGCAGCGGTGGGCACTTGGCTCGATTTTAGACCCTAACCGGCCAGTATAGCTGGCCGCACGTGCCGATATTTGGCCTCATTTGAATGCTCATTTACATTCGCAAAGCCACTGTCAGACGACCCTCTCTTAATGACACTCGTATAAGGGCGAGCACGAGAGGCACTGAATACACATGGGACGCTCGATAATATGCTCGGCACTGGCGCATAGGCGTAATTGATTTAGTCTCACACCCACTGTATCAATGCTGCCTCGTCTGCTTGAGCGTCGCGGCACAAGGCAGCGGCGTTAGAGTGGCCTCATATCGCTCCATTTCCTTCACTATAACGCGTGTATCTGTTCCGTTTTCTTCGCCATTCTGTCAGAGGAGAACGACGACGAAGTAACCGTGCTCGGTTACTGGTTTTCTTCTGGTGCTGCAGTTTTCTCTACTTACATTATTTTCGTACATCAGTAACAGGCATCGACGTTTGTGCTGAACCCTGAAGTCTTCTACTCTGCTGGGAGATCTTCCCCGCGGAGCTTCCCATGGAAGTTATGGTCTTGGATGCGTCTGGCGGTCAGCATAGACCGCCTGCGGCTCGAAAGCGGCTCAATTCGGCAATAGGATCCGACGCTACTGATTCCGAGCTTTCAGACTCAAGATCGGAACATTCGGATGCTTTTATACCTGTCAAGCACCGCCGCCCACGACGGACGTCTCCGGAATCGTCCTCAACTGAAGGGACTATCATACGAAGCACCATCAAGGCTACGACAGCAGCTTTCATTCCCGTCGACGCGATGCTAAGACTGAATGCTATCTCTCGACAGAAACTTAATGATTTCTTCTTCAAGCTTGCCCCTGTACTAATCGAAGAGGTTCGCGTGAACCCCTGGAAAAATGTCACTGCTGTTCACACAACTGATGACAAGATGGTGCAAACTCTACTTGGTTTGTCTGAAACCTGTGGGGTCCACACGCGTCCTTACATACCACAGGGTACAAATATAGCAGCTGGTGTATCTGATATGTACTTGCATCTCATAGACGACGTTTTTAAGAACATAATCGTTTGCACGCCACCATGCAAAATAATTAGCGTTTGAAGGCTGGGCTTCTCAGAGTGTATGAAGATATTTTTCGCCCTGGAAAGCTGCTTAGTCATATAAAGGCTGGACTTGCGCGCTATCCTGTTCAACCTTTCATACCACGGCATTTGCAATGCCATAAATGTTTTAAGATTGGTCATGTTCAGGGCTTTTGCACCAGAGATCTGGTCTGTGCCAAATGCGGTAGGTATCACCATGTAGATTCCTGTGAAAGTCAAGCATATCGGTGCCCTAACTGTAATGGTGAACATTTGGCAACAGATAAAGGATGTCCCTCATTGAAGAATGAACTAAAGGCACTAAAAAATAAAGCCGAAAAGAAGGCAGCAGAAGATGAAAGCTCCCGTCGCCGTAGTGCTGCCCCAGCGACTAGAAAAGCAGCGCGTTCAAAGAGTGACAAAGACATAACGCATGAGAAAGTAGGGGGGCGGACCTTCTGCCTCTCAGACACATCGTTGCCAGCGCTTCCATCGAAACCATCGGAACAAATATCTACAAGGACTTCGATCACAGTGGAAAGCACTGCTAACATAGTACCTAAACCGGTATCAGCCAACGACGATGTGCAACTGGTCAATCTTCTAAAGATTCTTGTCAACGTTATCAGATCTCTAATCGCCGGTCGCCAGACACCAGCAGCGTCAGCAGCAGAGCAACTTTTGGAGGCACTCGTTCCTGTCCTCGACGGCCTTCGCTAGACGTTTTACCGGAAACAATTCTAACAGTTGTCAGCAGCCTCGCCCCTTTGTGCTGCAATGGAATGTCAGGTCGATGCTACCGCGGCACGCTGATCTAGTCCTTCGACTCGTCGCTATGAAGACTCCACCAGACGTTATAGCGTTTCAGGAAACTAACGTAAGGAAAGGCGAATATCGATTGCCAGGCTTCGTGGGTGTCCACAGCAACACTCGATGCGCGGAACAAGCTTGTGGCTCTTTGCAGTGTGTGGAGGCGGCGCATACGTGCAATGCTTCAAAAGCATCAGTGTACGTTCGTGCTGACTTGCACTTCGCGTTTATTGACACAGACGGCATCTGTGACGATGAGTTTGAATGTGTAGTTGTTACTGTGAGCCTCATAGGTGTGTGTACAATGGTGGCAAGCGTATACAACAGGCCTACACGTTCTTCCAATCCCTCGCTACTTTAGTGCTTAGTGTCTCAGTGTGGTGCATCGTTTGTGTTATGCGGAGATTTTAATGCCCATCATCCACGATGGTGTAGCCATCCCCAAGACAATCGTGGGGCAGAGATTAACGAGATCATTATCAAGAACGATCTGCAAATACTGAATGACGGTTTACCTACATTTATAGGTAGAGGAAAGGAGCACTCCACTATAGACCCTGCGATATCAACGAGAGATGTGTGCTTAGCCTGGTCATGTGAACCCGACCCGCGGGGCTCAGATCACCTGCCCATTTGGTTAACACCAACACATACTGCGGGTCGCCAGGATGTCGTTTATACAGTGACTAACTGGGACAGGTTCCGACAGCTGATTTCAGAGGCACCATCTCAATACAGCCTATTTAAGCTTATGAGTGAGTGCTTACGAAAAGCTACAGTACAACGACGACAGAGTATCGGCAAACCAAATCCCGATCTAAAGCTTTTGTGGCTCCGCGAATGCCGACGGCGCGCTTATAGACGAGCATAGCGCTCTAAACGATGCACCGACTGGACTATATACAATCGCATTGATGCAGCCATACGGCGGCATACAAAACAGCTTCGTCGCAAGAGCTGGGGAGCTTTGTGTAGTTCGTTGCATACTGGAAGTGGTTTTGGAAATGTATGGCGCATACTCAAGGCTTTCCGCACTCCTGAAATCTGCAAGAATCCTACGGCTGCATTGAGCATAGCGACTGGCCAGTGACCAAAAGTAACAGCGGAGGCATTTTCATACATTTTCGTCTCTCCTGCATCCAGTGACACCACAATCAGCGACCTTCCTTCCACCCGCCGTGGTTGCTCAGTGGCTATGGTGTTGGTCTGCTGAGCACGAGGTCGCGGGGTCGAATCCCGGCCACGGCGGCCGCATTTCGATGGGGGCGAAATGCGAAAACACCCGTGTGCTTAGATTTAGGTGCACGTTAAAGAACCCCAGGTGGTCAAAATTTCCGGAGTCCTCCACTACGGCGTGCCTCATAATCAGAAAGTGGTTTTGGCACGTAAAACCCCAAATATTAGCGACCTTCCTTCCTTTGACAAGACACAGCACCATAACCGCTTCCTACGGTCCAGCCTGCCAGATGGACGAGGAAAATTTCACTCTTGAGGAGCTGCGACACGCGCTGAGCCTCTCCAAACGCGGCACTGCACCAGGCGAAGATGATGTGACGTACCAAGCATTGCGGAACTTTGATAAGAGTTTTCATGACCGTATATTGGACGAGTATAAAGAAGTACAGAGAACCGGTGTAATCCCTGCTGAATGGAAATCGTCCATGGTAATACTAATTTTAAAGCCCGGGCCTCCTGCAAGGCACCTCAAGTCCGACCGACCAATATCCCTAACTTCAAATGTCGTCAAGTTAATGGAGCGAATGGTCTTGTTTCGCTTAGATAGCAGTCTAGAGGAGCTGAATTTTTTCCCTGATGTCATGAGTGGCTTTCGGCGCCGCCGTTCGGCTCTGGACAGCATAACAGACCTTGTCTCAGCACTCGAATTTGCTAAAGAAAACAAGCATTCCGCCTAAATGCTCTTCCTAGACATACATCAAAGTTTCGATTCCGTCCCGCATAAGGCGATTATTTTCGCTGTTGCAACCGCGGGAATTTCGGGTCGCCTGCTCCAATTTGTGCATAATTTTCTATCGGAGTGCCGGATGAAAGTGCGTGTCGGAGGAGTAACTAGTGAATACCGAAATGTGAAGTGCGGTGTTCCACACGGCAGCGTATTATCGCCGCTTTTGTTTAACACCGTACTCGCCGCGCTTCCAAGTCGTTTGCCTCGGTACACTGACTTCCCTGTGATCATAGCTGTCTACGCAGATTACATTGCTCTGTAGATAAGCGGCCCTTCTCATCTTGGTCCGCAGCTTCGTGCAAGCTTGCGAAGAGCTCTCAACACTACTTCGGAGTACTTGGGTGAAGTTGGCCTGCTCATATCACCTGCTAAGTTGGCTGCGATCTCATATCACCCTAAACAACGCGCTCGTCGAACAATGAGCCGACTGTATCTTGACGAAACGCCTATAAACTGGGTGTGACAACACCGTTATTCAGGGTTAATTGTGGATGATCGCATCTCTTGGCGTCCTGCCGTTAAATCTGTACGACGCAAATCGCACTCCCTCCTTAAGTATGTGGCCACCTTGAGTGCTCAAGGTGCTGGCTGCGACCAAACAACGGCTCTTCAGGTGTACCAGTCATATGTACTCTCAGGCATGCTGTACGCATTACCAATTTTGAACATGCCACCTAGTTTGATGGCTCAACTGGAGCGACATCATCGCGTTGCCCTTCGACTAATGCCTTGGATTACCTCGTGAGGCACAATCTATTGCATTACTCACTGAAGCGCATAAGTTACCCCTGAGGCTGCAAGCAGATCAGAGAGCTCTGTATCATATTGAGCGTCTGCACCGCGCATCGAATGGTCAATCGCTCCTTGATCGTCTCATTCACCGCCCGTTATCTCGCATGGGATAAATGGCGGCATTATTTATGGATATCACTACCATTTCTGAACATGCTGCTTCAGATACGTCTCCGCCTCCAAAAGGTATCACGAAACACGTATTCCATGTTTGCGTCACAATCCCTCACATGCACAAAAAGTCTGATATGGCTGTTTCGGCAATATTTCAATTGGCTCAGTCTCACATGCTCGAAAAGTTTCCAGACTATCTTCAAGTTTTCACAGATGCATCTGTACACAACGACGGTCAAGGCGCCTCTGCAGCTTTTTACTGCCCTTCAACTCAAGTACGAAGTATCTTTCATACCTCATCCAACTTTGTCAACAACTGCGGAACTAGCAGCGATTAATGTTGCGCTGAAATACGTGCAGGAGGAGTTAACTACATCGAAGGTTGTCATCTTTACGGACTCCCGTGCTACCCTTAGCAGGTTACAACACAGCGAGCTTGATTGTCCACTGGTGTGCAGCATTACTGACCCTGCGAGCAAAATTACATCACGTGGGGTACTTCTCGTTACTCATGGATACCTTCACAGGTAGGAATCGCCGAAAATGAAGAGGCTGATCGGCTAGCTTCAAGTTGCGGTCATAACTGTGACTGCGCAGAAATTTTGTGCAAGCTTGATGACGCTCGTCTGCTGATTTTTCACCACCTACTCAAGCAGCATCCAGATCAGCGCGTCGCAAATGGAATGTTACCGCCCCGTGTTCGTGGTCGAGGCTTGCCTCGTCGCGCTAGAGTGCAACTGCTCAAGCTGATGGTTGGTTGCGTCAACGTGCACGAACGTTTATATAGACAAGGGCGTGTGGCAAGCCCATTGCGTACGTCTTGTGGCTGCTACGAGACACTTCACCACCTTATATTTGAGAGTACCGCTTTCAGTGCGCAGCGCATGTCGCTAGTGAGAAACTGTGATCTCTTTGGCCTGCGGTGTGCGACACTCCAGGAATGTTTATACCCCAGTGGTTGTGCATCTAAACGTGATCAGGCACATCGCGCCCTACTAACCTTTATAGACCTAACTAACTTAGGTTCACGTTTGTAGCATGAACATTCAACATTCTGTAGTAGCATGACCTTCAGTGACCGGCCCTACTGTGTGTGATCTGTAGTGTTTCCTAACGCTTCTTCCTTCGAAGATGGGAGGTGGCGGGTTCGAACACCTTGTAGTGTATATTGTGAATAGACTAACGGTGAAACCGTGATTGCGTGCAGCTGTACTTGGCGTCTCATCGTGGAGCACACAATTAGCCGCATAGCGAACTAACCATGGATGTGATTGATAATTGTGGAGGCGGTTCGACGCGGCGTCACTTTAATTCCGGCTGCAGAGTCGAAACTCGGCAGAACAGCGTGCGTAGTGTACTGTGTTCTACTTTAGTCTTTATATTTTTCCTGTTGCTCTTCCTTTCCCTTTCCTGTTAACTGTGTATATGTGTTCAAAACAAAGAATAATAATAATAATAATAATAATAATAATAATAATAATAATAATAATAATAATAATAATAATAATAATAATAATAATAATAATAATTCTGTCAAGGCCTATGCTATAAAGACGCAAGCGGCTCTTGACCGAAGTAATGTCTAGCGGTAGCAAGATGATGACTACTGATGTGTGTCGTTGGAATTTTGTTACAAGGCCGAGACGCAGCAGATGCACAGGAGCGGAAAGCGATTATTGGAAGGGGCAGACCACGCTAACGTCCTCACACCATGGTTGAAACCTCAGCCGCAGTACTGTCGTCTTTCATGTTGCTGTCAATCCAGCGCTATGACTTCCATTGACGCAAAGAACGAACTAGCACAAAAATCTGCACTCCTGAAGAAAGAGATTGCGGGAGGAAGAAACAGTACGACGAGAAATAAGAGGAAAGAGTGGAGTCTAGCGCGTAGCCAGCAATATACGGCGGGTGAAAGCACAGTCGTGTGGAGTATGCGTTCGTCCGTAATCGCAGTTTTGTGTGGATGCAGTTGTGGACCTAGATTCGAGCGGTAAGATCGAACAGAAAGAAGGGACAGAAACGGCAAGGAGTCAAACCGAGTTACGCTAGGTTTGTTTACTCTACACTTGGAGAGGCGGAAGCGGAAAGAAGAAGAAATCGCAATGAGAAAAGAAAAGGGAGAACATGTGGTGTGCTCGCACACAAAGCAGCGTTCACCGCGCAATCAAAGGCGGTTGCAGAGCCCAGTCATCCTTAACAAAAGTGCAGCAGCACTTGGGTGACGTTCTCTGAGGATTAAAATCGAGTCCCCAATATCCTTTCTTGTGTAAAACGCCCTGTCTCCCGTTCGCCGTAAGGCAGCACGCAATGTCTCTCTCTTAATCACCAAAAGAATGACAACGCATGAGGATATTTTTTTTCGTCTCGTCGCAATCACCAAAGTTGCACTAGGCACTGTTCATCACGCCAATACGAAAAAAGGAGGTGTTTGTAAAGGCCACGCCCAGCCAAGAGCGACATCGCAGAATTGTGTGACATCGAGATGGTATCTTGGCGGCGGTTGACGCCGCAATAAAAGGTACAGAGAGCGCAGTCGCGAATTGGCACATTCCGCCTCATTTCAATGTTCAAATGCATTGCGACGGGCATGTAGGCGAAACTGTCGCCAATTTTCTCGTTGCAATACACTACAACACTGAAGCAATAATATCAGTGTCGTCCGCAAAATATAAGAGCTCTCATTATGCTCTCTGTAGCACAGTTCTTTTATGCCTGATAGAAACAGGGCGACCTCAAGGCTTCTTGTCCACAGCTTCATGAGCCGCGTGGCACACGCCATACACGGCTCCTTTCGGCGTTGTGGGCTGGGCATTCCCCAATATGTGAGCGAGAGTCTCATCCGCTGGGCAGGACAAGTACTTGGTAGACGTCGTATGATACCCTGACTGAACAGTGTAATAATGGCAACTGCGAGGTTCAGTGGTTCAGTCACCATATCTGGATGAAATAACAGCTGTACCTTTGAAAGAAGCATTCACAGTATTTGTTAGTAGCATGGAGCCACAACTATAATTGAAGAAAAGAGCGCTACGAAGACGCGGACTAAAAGAGGAACATGTACGACGGACAAGAACATGTCCGTCGTACATGTTCATATTTTAGTCCGCGTCTTTATAGCACTATTTTCTTCAAGTATGCAAAAGCAACTCGCCGCCATCAAGCTTTTGCCACAATTATAAACAGGCGGCGGCATCTTCACGTTTTATTAAATGGAATGACGAATAATAGTCACGCACAAAGGAGCAGAATGGTAGATTTTGCCATCGATATGTAAGAAAAATAATCCTGGTTACTGTACTTCTATTGTTGCAATGAGATAAAAATATAGAGATGGTCATTTTTGTAGCCCTATACTTCATATGCGCACAATATCGAGCTTATTATACCTCTCGTCCACGCCTCATCTACATTACAGAATAAATAACGGCAATGGAGTATCTAAAATACAACAGCACGCGACCAGAATAAACAGGACCATAAGAAGATGAGCATAAAGGAGAAGACACGCAACAGGGTGGAAGAAATCAACTGCAAACCAAAGAAATGTTGATCAAGCAAAAAAGCTAAACCATTTGTAGTAAAACTTCATTTGATCCAGCAGCCAAAGTAAGCACTGTGGCGTTGATTTCGCCGAAATTCTCTTTTGGCTACGTCTGTTTAATTCATTTTATTTATTATTTGCAAAAGCCTGCTAGATTTGTGTGGTGCGGGTCGAGGCTTTTATTCCTGTTACTTTAATCGCCTCACAATAACGAAGGCTAATTAATCTCAAGTTAACAAATACATGCCGCTGGCGCAGACACGCAAGCATACGGCGGAGATGCGAGCCAGGCCATCCGCCTGTGCGAATCCAATGGCATTACCTCCCAGCAGGGCAGAATACTCCCTAGGGAAATCTGCGCGGCTTCCACTCGAAGGAGAGTCAAAAAACGCGTCATTCGCCACCTCACTTCGTCTAGGCAGGCTGGCACCTCGGAGCAAGGCGCAGGTATATTGCCGAACCACCGTTCACGCACTTCGGTGAGCTCGGCAGCATTCAGCGAGAGCGGCTTGGTGAATTAGACGCTGATTGAAGCCGACATGCGCGACGACTCGGTGAAACCGTTGATGAGCTACGATTGAGAAAACACTCCCACGTACTCACGCAAAAAAGGAAAAAACAAAAGAAAAGAAGAAAGACATGTGTTAGGCAACTTAACGTTAAAGTAAGCTTCTTCCCTCTCTCGTCTCTATCTTCACGAACAAACGAAACGGTTCCGCTGTTCACCCTCATCAAGACTTGGCAGTAGCAGAACAGACCCGCTTGCCGTTCTCAGTTCAGGTCCATGCTGAATGTGAATTTCATAGCCATTTTCACTCGCCTCTGTATCGGTATCTAAATGTCAGTGTCAATGGAGCTGTATCGGTCGCAGAGTCAACCAGGTCTTCAGCTCCATTGCCGGATAACCCTACAACATCCCTTTTGCGGTTCATGGTCAGCCAGTTATCCAACCTGACATCTGTCACTTTACAACGCCTGGACTCGTAAACAAAATGGCGGGCACAGGTGTTTGTGGCGTGCTTCAGTGGAACTGTAGAGGGCTCTCCACGAAAGTGGGGGAGCTTAAATCCCGTCTACGTATGAACAAGATGCAGGTGTGGGCCTTGTTTCTACAGGAGACCAACGCCTTGCCTGCCATTCCGGGCTTCAGTGGATACGTGTGTCCTTCGATGAGTGACCGTCGCGTGCGCACAGCTGCCCCTCCAGGAAAGGCGGCAGTGTATGTTGATACGCGCTATCCTCAGGTCTGCCTTTCTCTTGAAAACTGGTGTAACTCATATCAGGAGGTAGTGGCAGTAGCTGTGAAGTTACCCAAGGCAACTGTTGTAGTAGTGTCATACTACATAAGACCAGCCGGTTGCTCTTCTTCACGAATTAATCTGGGCTGGTTAGTGAATCTCCGTCGCCAATGCCCAGCGTGTCCTATTTTAGTTGGTGGTGATTTCAACGCCCCTCACCCAGATTGGGGGTACCCTACTTCTAGCCCTCGAGGTAGGCGTGTGCGGGACGCCTTCGCGGATGCGTTGTTTGTACTACTGAACCATCCCGATTCAGCAATGCGGGCTGTGCCTCAAGCTAGACGTACAACATACGCACCAGGCCTTACGTGGTGGTCGGGTCCCGGCACTCCCACTTGGCACCTGGAGCCCGACTGCTGGGGTAGTGACCACCACCCTATCATCATCGGCCTTCATCCGTCGCAGGCCCGCCGATTGCGCCGCAAGTGTTCTGTGGTCAACTGCGATACCTTTCGCTCCGTTCTCCAAGATACCTCTGTGCACTCGTCAACACTACTTGTTGACCCCCCGCAGGGGCGTCTGCGTCAGCAGGCGTTTGGTGTGTTGCGACACCACGTACCCGAGCACACGAGGGTTGGACCCTCCCGCGTGTCGCCGTGCGCGGCTTAGCCGTGTCTGGGGAAAGGGGGATCCTGGAGGTTGAGCCGATGCCGGGTGTTTGGACCTTTAAGGCCCCCCGGCGGAGGCAACACGCCTCTTTGGCCTCTACTTCACATAGACGGCACCTCCAGGCTGACCCACCTGGAGGAAATCGGCAGTCGCCTCTTCCTATCTCTTCCTCTCGAATCTTCGTCTTTATCTCCTACTTTTACATCTTTTCTGTCTTCTCTTCACTTCTAATTACTTCCGTATTTCCTGGCGGCAAGGGTTAACCGTGTGTAATATATCCTGCCTTGGGTATATATATTAGGTTATAGCGGCGATGCACGGCTGGCGTCTGCAGGTTCTCTTCTAACCTTGTAGCGTCCCCTTGTTGGGCTCGGTGGTGGGTGGCCACCATCGCCGCCGAATTTTCCAGTGTTTACATGGCAAACGCTTTTCCCCCCCTCCAAGATCGCCCTCCAAAACGAGGGCGCACCGAAGCAACATTTCAGTTCCTATTAAAACCAAACTATGACACCTTCCCAAAGTTTCATGTCCTTCACAGTGAAGGCGACACAACTATTAGAAAACTATCACCTTTCATAGTATCCAAATGCCTATCAAACGCGATCGGATCAGGCTACAAAGCATCAAAGATGGCAAGTGGAGACCTCCTCCTCGAACTGACAAAGAAAGAACAAGTGGAAAAAATCAGTGAACTCAAAAGCATCGGTGACACTAATGTCACAATTTCCCCACATCGCTCGCTCAACACCAGCAGAGGAGTAATATCAGAAGAAGATTTCATGAACCTCAGTGACGAAGAGCTCCTTGAGGGATTCCAGGAGCAACATGTAATCAAGGTACAAAGGATAACACTTCGACGAAACGACCAACAGATCCCCACAAAACACGTAATACTTACATTTGGCTCCAGTACTGTACCAAGTTCACTCGACGCAGGGTACCTGAAAATCAACGTCCGACCATACATACCGAACCCGAGGCGGTGCTTCAAGTGCCAAAGGTTCGGACATGCATCACAATCATGCAGAGGAAAGGAGACATGTGCAAAGTGTAGCGCCAACGACCATCCATCTGACAACTGCAATGCTCCCGCACAATGTGTCAATTGCAAGGGCGACCATCCAGCTTACTCGCGGAGCTGCCCTTGCTGGAAAAAAGAAAAAGAAATAATTGCAATAACTGTAAAGGAAAAGATTTCATTTTATGAAGCGAGGAAAAGGTTAGCGCACTTACCTCAAGTAAGCTATGCCAGTGTGACGCGGCAGGGGGCAGCGCCACACCGGTCTCAGGAATCTACAGGGTCCACTTCCGGTACCCCTGTAGAAACCCCAACCGCCCCCTTGGTGGCTGCAGCCAGTACTGCTCCACCAGCAACGAATACGGGCCCGCAGACAACAGTGCCGCAGGGCCCGAAGTTGAAGCGTACCCCACGGCCCGAGACGCGCGTCTCGGCGCCTGGCTCTCGAGCGTCCAGTGCCTCGGAAAAGGCGATGGACGTCGATCCAAAAATCCCGGCGTCATTGACGCCAAAAGACCCGCGCTCCTTGGAGCGCACACAGAAGGAGAAACATATTTTAACTTCTGTGGGAAAGGGAAAGGTAACCTGAGCGGTTACCGCCCTTCATAAGAGCAACCAGGTTTTAAATAGATGCCACCTACAATTTGTAAGCTCACACACATAAGCATTTTTTCCCCGATTCCAATAAGATGGCTTTTATCATTCATTGGAACTGCAGAGGCCTAATTCACAATCTAGGTGACATCAAAGATATCATAAATGAGTTATCACCAGTGGCATTCTGCCTTCAAGAAACGTATCTAGGACCAAAGCATACAAATTTCCTTAAAGGCTTTACAGTTATAAGAAAGGACCGCGAACACTCCAGTCGGCTATCAGGAGGTGTCGCTATTGTCGTTCAAGGCGGCATCCCTACACGGAACGTTTCATTAAATACTCCGCACGAGGCAGTAGCTGTCACCGTTTTGTCATTTAAGACTGTAACCATCTGTTCATTATACATTCCTCCCCATAGCCATTTCACAACTCGAGATTTGGAAGATTTAATTGACCAGCTGCCGGAGCCTTTTGTTTTAGTTGGTGATTTTAATGCTCACTGCACTCTTTGGGGTAGCGATAAGAATGACCAAAGAGGACAACTTATCGAAGATTTTATTTTGACTAATAACATCTGTCTTTTAAATTCAGGTGCGCCAACTCATTTTTCACCCAGTTCACGTACTTTTAGCTGCATTGATTTAGCATTCTGCTCTCCCGACATTTTTACCGATTTTAAATGGGATGTACTGAAGAAATCATATGGCAGTGATCATCTACCTGCTATAATCAACCTCACGTCAACACTACCCATTATATCTCACAAACCGCGCCGTTGGAAACTACAAATGGCAGACTGGTCTGTTTTCACAGAAAGTGCCAGGCTGGAGGAGCTTACTTTAACAGATTTAAGCATTGACGAAATTAATGAACAATTTACTAACTGTATTATTTCTGCAGCCGAAAAGGCCATTCCGCAATCTTCTGGCGTTGTTCCGAAAAAGCTTAATCCTTGGTGGACACATGAATGCACCATAGCAAAAAAGCAGCAAAATAAGGCCTGGGGAATCTTACGCAGGTACCCAACACACAACAACCTTCTAAATTTTAAACAAGCCAAAGCGAAAGCTCGGTATATCCGGAGACAGGCAGAAAAATGTTCTTGGCAAAAATATGTATCTACGATTAATAGCACCGTTACATCCAAAAGGATGTGGGACCAGGTCAGAAAGTTTAAGGGGGACTACTCACCATACACGATACCCATACTTACACCTTCAGGCACTCAGACAACACTACAAGAACAAGCGAATATACTTGGGGAACATTTCTATAACATCTCTAGCTCGGCTAATTATTCAAACAGGTTCTTAAAATACAAACTGTCGGCAGAAAAAGAGAAGCTACCAACTGCGTGTATGTCAAGGGACGAAAACAATGCTCCATTTACGCTACAAGAGCTTAACAGGGTTCTCTCTGCTGGCAAGAAAACTGCAGTAGGTCCTGACCGGATTCATTATTCCATGCTTGCACACCTGTCCCCAGCATCCGTAAATGCTCTCCTTAAATTTTTTAACAGAGTATTTGAATCGGGAAGCATGCCAACAAGTTGGAAAAACGCAATAGTTGTGCCTTTTTTAAAAACAGGTAAATCCCCCACATCCCCAAGCAGCTTTCGACCCATTGCCCTCACAAGCTGTTTGGCGAAATCATACGAAAGTGTCGTAAATGCGAGATTAACTTTCACGCTTGATACACGTAACTCCATCGATTTTCACCAGTGCGGCTATAAAAAAGGGTGTTCAACGACAGACCACCTCGTCCGACTTGAACACGAAATACGTGAAGCATTTCTACAAAAACAGCACTGCCTGGCAGTGTTCTTCGACCTTGAAAAAGCGTACGACACCACGTGGAGATTTGGTATCTTACGTGATCTCGCCGCGTTAGGAATCCGTGGCAAAATGCTAATAATAATATAATAATATTTGGGGTTTTACGTGCCAAAACCACTTTCTGATTATGAGGCACGCCGTAGTGGAGGACTCCGGAAATTTTGACCACCTGGGGTTCTTTAACGTGCACCTAAATCTAAGCACACGGGTGTTTTCGCATTTCGCCCCCATCGAAATGCGGCCGCCGTGGCCGGGATTCGATCCCGCGACCTCGTGCTCAGCAGCCCAACACCATAGCCACTGAGCAACCACGGCGGGTGGCAAAATGCTAAACTGTCTCGCTGATTTTATGTCCAACAGAACTTTCCAAATCCGTCTAGGCACTGTGCTCTCGCGCACATTTATCCAAGAAAACGGCGTGCCACAAGGTTGCGTACTGAGCACAACACTCTTTATAGTAAAAATGAACTCTGTCAACAAAGTTATTCCCACCTCCGTTATGCACTCCATATATGTCGATGATCTGCAAATAGCATGCCGCGCCTCAAACTTACGAACATGTGAAAGACAGCTCCAGATAACAATAAATAAACTAATGGAATGGGCTGAGCAAAATGGCTTCCGCTTCTCTACTCAGAAAACTGTTACAGTGCTTTTTTCGCAAAAACGAGGCTTGTACTTAGACCCGGATGTAAAATTGAATGATGTCGCGCTGCCGGTAAAACAAGAATATAAATTCTTGGGAGTAATTTTTGACAAAAAACTAAACTTCCTATCCCACATTAAAACACTAAAGATTAAGGCTAATAAAGCATTGAATATCCTGAAAGTTTTATCTCATAAGCACTGGGGTTCCGACCGAACGTGTCTTTTACGTATTTACCGCTCTCTTGTTCGCAGCCTTTTAGACTACGGCTCTATTGTTTACGGCTCAGCCAGACAGTCCTACATCCAACGACTTGATCCAGTACATAACCTTGGATTGCGACTGGCAAGTGGTGCCTACAAAACTTCACCTATTCAAAGTTTATATGTTGAGTGTAATGAACCCTCCTTACACCAGCGCAGAGCATTACTCACTTTTTCCTACGTACTAAGAATTCAGTCGTCACCACAACACATATGCTACAACATCCTCACACAATGCAACTCACGCCTACACTATACAAATAAACCGAACATGATCAAACCGCTTGTCCTGCGATATGAGGAATATGTCCGGGATTATGACATTCCTTGCGAAGTCCTCGAGGTTGCCAGAAAGCCACAGCGTTTGCCCCCATGGTACGATTTTGAACCGTTATGTGACTGGACATTGACACATTTAAAGAAGAAAGACACCCCACGCGAACACATTACACAAGAATTCCGTGAACTTCAGGACAAATATCAAAATAGCGTGCAATATTACACTGATGGCTCCAAAACGAAAGAACACGTGGGTGTGGGGGTCATAACGGAAAATTGGGAAAAAAGTATCCGATTGTCACAACACGCCTCTGTTTTCACGGCCGAAGTTTTCGCTATATGGGTTGTTGTGAAAAAAATTATCGCTGATAAACACGAAAATGCAGTCATATACACAGATTCTTTAAGCACACTGAAGGCACTACATCTGAAATCCGAGTGTGAACCCCTGATTGGAGACATTTTAAACATGGTGGTTTTTAACGAATACGGGAGGACAATTCGTTTCTGCTGGGTCCCAAGCCATGTTGGGATACCGGGTAACGAAGCAGCTGATACATATGCATTGATGGCAGCACACAAAGACATTACAAACACAACACTCCCATATAAAGATAGCATCCGCGCAATTAGAAAAGCCTTAACGGTAAAATGGCAACGCGAATGGGACCGCTGTTCCGACAACAAGCTACATCTCACGAAACCAATAGTTGGGGAGTGGAAGTCATGCTATCATCAGGAGCGGTTCATCGAAGTAGTTTTATGCCGACTACGCATTGGACACACACACATCACACACAATTACTTACTTAGGAAAGAAGACACACCAACATGCGAGAAATGTCAACAGCCACTAACAGTTATACACATATTACTCACATGTACGCAGATTGAAACACACAGACGAGCACTTTTGCACAAATTATATCAACTACACATACCGTTACACCCTGCTCTAATTTTAGGCGATGATCCACTAGTCCCATTAGGTGACGTGCGTAAATTTTTAGACGACACTGGATTTTTACATAAAATATAGATTATTAACATAGTCTTTCACTTTATAAACCGTTTTTTAGAACACCTCGTGTTTGGCGCAGTATAGCCTTAGCCGCTTTTGCGCCATTAAACCCACATTTAACTAACTAACTTGTTGACCGCATACAAAGCGCGCTCAATGAATCTACAACCACCAGCTGGGTAGACGCCGATCGACCGGCACCAGATATCGGCCTGCTCAACTTGTGGGCTGCTCGCAGACAAGCTGAGCTGGCAGCATCCCGAGACCCCACTTCTGCACAAACACGTACAAGACTGAATTTCCTTACTGCTAAGGCCCGCAGATATGAACGCGACCTCTCGCGGAGGCACTGACATATGTGGTGCCAGCGGTTTTCATCCAAGACATCGAATGTTTCTCTCTGGCGAACGTTCCGTGCCATGGAACACGGTCGCCACCGTCCAGACGCGGCAGCCACAGCCTGCTTCGCTGCTGGCTTGTTGCCGGATGATTTCGCCAGAGAAGCAGCCCGGAAGTTCTTCCCGCAGTACGACGTGTTGCCTCAAACAACGAATGGTGCTTCCTTGGCAGGCATTCTGACACATATCGACAGGTTACCATCTACAGCAGACTCCGAGGGGATTGCAAGCTCTTTCACCATGCCTGAGTTGCTTGCAGCGATATATGGTACCAGTCGCAAGACAGCGCCCGGTCCAGACTCTATTATTTATGAGGCCTACAAGAACCTGAGTTCCGCTGTGCTGCCTCAACTCCTCGACACCATTCAACAAGGTATGGCTAGATGGCGCTGTCCCTCCAGGCTGGAAATCAGCTATTGTGATCCCGATTTCGAAACCAAGCAAGCCGCCGACTCACCTTGGCAACTTCCGACCCATTTCCCTAACGTCAACGTTGTGCAAGCTTGCTGAGAAAATGCTAGCCACACGACTTTCCTGGTAGCTAGAGCACCACGGTTTTTACCACCCTGCTCAAATTGGTTTCCGTCCGTCCATAGGTACTGAAGATGGGCTGGCTGTCTTGGCATCCTCGGTTTTATCGTCAACTCGTAGCCACAGTGTCCATACTGTCCTCGCTATGGACGTCGAAAAGGCGTATGATAACATCAGTCATACTGCCATCTTGGCTTCAATTGACATGCTGCATTTTCCCCCTAGAGTACGGAATTTTGTCAAATCTTTCCTTGAAGACCGACATTTTGCGATTCGCCTCAGTGGTGACGCCGTCGGCTCATTTGTCCCTCTTCGTGGCGTACCCCAGGGATCTCTATTGTCACCCACATTATTCAATATTGCTGTCATCCCGCTTGCATGGCGCTTACACGATGTACCCGACATAAAGTTCTTGTTGTACGCTGATGAGATCACGGTATGGAGCACTCATCACGACCTGCAGACTCAAGCCGCTGCCCTTCAATGAGCTTTAGATATCACGGCGACTTACGCTTCTTCAGTCGGCCTTAGGCTTTCCGTCAGCAAATCTGCTTACACGTCAGTCGCCAATCACTCGGGCCGGCGTAAACTCTCTGCAACACCCATTCGTCTTCATCTATCCGGAACCCCTCTTCAACAATGTTCCAATATAAGAATTCTGGGTCTGATGGTACACGAGTCGGGAACCGGAACTGCTTGGCTCTCCAGCGCTAAAAAGCAGGCAGTTCAGACGCTGGGTCTGATTAGGCTCATTCCTCCTAAAACGGGCGGCGCCAGCTCATATGTTGCCCGACAATTGGTGAAGGCGGTAGTGCAACCACGCCTTGTTTATCAAGCCCAATTCCAGTATTTCACGAGGGCACAATGGTATCGCCTTGAGGCTGTTAATCGCGAGGCAATGAGGGTCATCACTTGCCTTCCCCGCATCACCCCGATCGTTGCTCTCCAAGAAAATGCACAGCTCAACACACTAGATGAGCTGGTGCAGCAGCGACGTGATGCTCGCTGGCATAAGGCCAGCCTTTCACATGCAACGTGTGCTCTCAGGGCTTACGCTTTCTCGAACTCGCTTCTACCACCACCATCGCCAGTTCTTCCTCCCTGGAGTTTTGTACAGCGGAGTGATAACAAGCCAACTGATATACTTCGCCCGACATCAACTCACGCGGCGGCGTCGCATCGTGACCGAATTATTGCTCCAGATGCCCACCTGCCGCTTGGCTCCATCGTACTTTACGTTGATGCAAGCATTCAGGACTGTGAAACAACCACTGCAGTTTATTGCCCATGCGCACCTGCCCTTAATAAGACGACCCGGTTTCAAATCCAAGAAACTCCTTCCTCCTTTTGTGCTGAGCTTCTTGCTGTCCGAGAAGCGTTGTGCTCTGTGGACGCCTTTCCCTTGGTCCCCACGGCCCGCATCGTCATCCGCACTGATGCCCTCCAGGCGACGCGGCTTCTGCGACGCGTCATTCGTAGCCCTGACATATGCCAACAGATCCATCTTCTGGCGGCACGCATCCCGCAGCCAATATCTGTCGAGTGGATCCCACGCGACCTTCTAAGCTTCCAAAGCCGTGCGGATTCTGCGACCCGTCTAGCGACCTCTCCACCGCATCTGCCTCAACTCTTTCATCTAGATGATGCCACCCTCCGTTTATCAAGAAAGGAGCGCCGCACAAGTGCTCTCATACCTCCGTGTGCGGTAAACCTCCCCCGCGGTCTTACCCGTGCAGAGGCGGTTGCGCTTCGGAGGATCCGGGTCGGGGTTGCCCTCACTCCTGCCGTGACTAGGAAGTGGCCGCACTTTCGCCCGTTATATCCTCGCCCTGGGTGTCCACTCTGCAAGTCGCGAAATGCTGAAGCCGACATCCACCACCTGCTGTGGATTTGCCCTGCACTGAAACCGACGAGGCTCCAGCACCTCGCAGCAGCGGGACTCTCGCCGCATAATCCGAGCGATTACGCTGCTTCGACGCAGGGACCGCATTATCGATCCCTCTTGGACTTCATTAGGTCAGCAAATCTTTTTTCATTCATTTAATCATCCTCATTCCCCCCCCCATCCCATACCCCTGTATGCCCTGAGGCATTCACCCTCGCATTAAAAAAGATGTCAGTGTTGAGATCTTGATTGCCCGACTGTTACGTATAAGCGTTGGGCATCATCCAATGCACGCCCATTTTATTTTTTGTCTTCTCTCTTTCTTTTCCTCTCCCTGACCATCCCCACATGCAGGGCAGGGAAGTAGGCAGAGTCTATAAGCTCCGACTGTCACATATAAGCAAAGTGGACAAAGTCCGTAAACTTTACTCCGCTACCCTTCTTTCCGTCTCAATCGCTACCAGCGTTGAGATCCCTGACGGGCATAATCGGTTTCTCGCAAAGAGACTGATGTGCCTTAGAAAATCTGTTAGATTCTCCATTGTGAGGGAACAGAAACTTTGTTTGGTTAAACCGTCAATTTATTAACGGAGTTTTACGTCACAAAGCAACACAGCGCATATGTGGGACGCCGATCTGGTGTGCTCCGGATTGATTTTGACTATGTGAAAATCTTTGCGAGTGCCCAGCTTTAAGAATAAAGGCGCTCTGTCTTTCTGTCTTTTCTTTCTTTCATTTCGCTCTCATCTAAATGCAGATGCCACGACTGCGAACGAAAACCGCGACTTCGTTTCCTGCAGTAACTGCCACAGTCATCGAGACGGGGCAGTGAGTTCTCTTAAGAGATAGGTAACCTGTTCAGCTGGCAGGATGGATACATTGCAACTTTTAAGAACCACCGCAAGGGAGCTCTTAGGAACATACTGAACCAACATATACCGTTTCTTAAAACATCGCAACGATATGCTACCCCATCTTGCAGTCCATATGCGAAACTGCGACTTCTTTATGTATCTCACAGTATAAAAAGGACGATGATCAAAACGTGAACAAGGTGAATGCAGGAGCCAACGTTTCGACAAGTGGACTTGTCTTCTTCAAGGCGACGTACGCTTCCCTCGCCACAATATATATAGGGGGGGGGGTTCTAAAGAGGAGAGGGTGTGAGGCGGGAGGGTGCGGAAATGAGGGAAGGTGTGTTAGGGTGTCGAATTGAGAATAAACGAACGTTGTGCACAAAGCCAAAACAAGCCCCCCTCCCCGGTCTGTCAACGCACGCGTGTTAGTCGGCGTGTGAAGGGCGTCTAACATACAGGCTAAAAAAAAGAAAAGAGGAATGGAAAGGGGAAAAATGGGGGGGGGGGGGCATACGCCAAGAAATCAAACTAAGTGCTGTTGCCCAAAGCTTGAAGTTTGGCGTAGCGAATAGATTCTAAAGCTCCCTTTGAGACCTTTATGCCTATTGGTTGCATTGTTTTGAACTTATGGATAAGGTATGATTCTCTGTATTTTCTTTCTCGTTCAGAACGGAAATTTGACTGTAAGATGTAGAGTTTAAGTTCATCAAAGTTATGACCTGGTTGGCTGAAATGCTCGGCGACGGCTTTGGGAAGCTTTCTAGCTGTGTCAGCACGATGTCCGTTTAATCTGACGTTCATTGACTGTCCTGTTTTACCGATATATTTTTTCTTACAGAAGGAACATTCAAGCTTATAAATCACATTCGAACTTGTACAAGTGAAGCTAGATTTGATTTCGTGTATACTATTTGCGGTGCTTTTAATTTTAATGTCACTTTGAAGGTGCCTGCAGGTTTTGCACCTAGGGTGACAACAAGCTTTTATTACGGGGGAATGCTGTTGGCTGACATTTGCGTGCACTTCGTGTTCGTGTTTCGTGTTTCGGTTCGTGTTTCGGCGATAGGTAACCCTAGGTACATCCGGGAAGGCTTTTCGCAGACGCTCGTTACATGACAATATTGGCTGGTATTTTCTTAGGATGCTTTTTATGTTTGCTAGTGCATTAGAGTATTTTGTTCCTCCGTCTTCCTTTTGTCGACAAGATGTCTGGCGTCTGGTATCCAAAATCGTTCGCAAATCTGCGTCAGGGTGTCTTTGACACCGCCATGAAGAACCCTCGTATTAGCTTGGCTGATAGTGAGCGCTGTAAAAGAAGAGGTCATAGGCAGAAGCATCAGCGTTTGACTTTCGTAGCTTTCCATATTTCGGATCAACCGGTCGTCGTCCGAGAAAAGTCGCTGGTGTTTAGCCTGACTCCGCAAAAGAATAGGTTTCTGTTCTGAAATGCAATCGACGCGTATCAAGTGCGCTTCGCCTCTTGAACGCCTTTTGTTGAAAGCTCCGCAGGGGATTCCTACTCCCTTTTCAGCTTCGTCGCGTATCGTAATACCCACGCTGTGACTGGTAGAAGGTTAATACGAGAACTGAACCGTTCTGGGTCGATTATGCTTTTCACGGGTGGTTCATGCTGACAGAATGTGCATAGGTAGTGGCCACTTGTTCAAGTATTTCCAGTTGGGTGTCTCTACAAAAGGCGGATGGTCATATTAAAGCATTGATTATCCATTCCGGTCCATTCTAACACAGCTCTGCCCATTGCAATTTTTCTGCAGATAGTCCTCTGCCGGACTTTCTTTGCGCGAGCTGAAGCGTGTGGAACTCTGCTACCCGTTCCTGACAAAAATGTTTTTCACGTCATCGGTTTTGCAGCAGGGGGTAATTTGCGAGCGGGCTCAAAATATCACTTTGTTGAATACTAACTAGGCCGCAGTTGCTTGAAAACTAGGGGTACATGCGAGCTGCTATCATCGCAGACATTTTCTCAACCCGAGCCATCGTCCTTGTTTTGATCGGCGTCACTCGTGTATTTGCGAAGAGAATGGCACTACGAGCGCTGACCAAAGAACCATACAAGGATGCGTAGGCAACACCGACGTATGCTGATTCGCTTGCGCCGGTAAAGATGTGCAGGTTCGTCTTCTTGATTGGACTTGCAATTCCGGTTTCCCGAAAATGCGGGGACGCTGAAGGCTTGAAGGTGGGTTACGTCCCGACTCTATTTTACCCGTGCGTCAGCTAGATGTGAAGGCAAAAGTTCGTCCAGCTTGAGATTCGCTTTCCAAAGGCCTTTTAAAGTAGAAAAGGAGACAGGAAATCTAATGGGCCCTAAACTCATAACAAGTTTTGAAGAGCTAACGCTTGATCACTTCGTGCTGTGCAATGAAATGCACGATGTTAGCAAGATGACAAAAAAAATTGTCCGTGTAAGTCTTGCAGTGCAATCCGAAAACTGAGTGTTCCTGCCTGTGCGCAAAGTGTTCTCTCCTGTGAGGTAGTTTTCGCTTGAAATTTGACAGTAACGTCAGGGTCACTATTTTTACACTTCCTTATGTTCATAGGCGCATATATGAATCGGTGGATTATTTCTTCATGCATCTTAATAGCGTATTCTGTTGAATCAGCGCCAATCGGAACATCGTCCATGTTCATAGAGTTTTGTAGTAATCGAGCTGTCGATGGGTAGCGGTCCCCAAAGCATCAAACAGTATGCTTCGACGCACAGCTGTCAAAACAAAGGGTATTGATGTTGCTCCGAATGGATATATGGTCATCCTCCAGGCTTATTGTCCTGGTAAAGGTTTCTTTGTCTGTGGAGGTGTCTTAAACCAGGCAAAACCTAATGAACGTCTGACCTCACCGTACAGGCCAGTTTGCGGGAATGCCTTTTCGATCGCTACTGCCATAGCACCCTTGTGCCGTCGGAAGCGCAAGAAGAGCGTAGCTACGTCCGGGCTTAAGCTCGGACTGGATTTTGGATTTTCTTTTGACGACCTTGCCTCAAGTGCATGCGAGGAGGCGTCGAAAACCATGCGAAATCTTTGAAGGTGTCCGCTCTACTTTGATCACGGCTCGATGAGGTGTGTGGTTCTCACTCCAAATCTCGGCTCGCAGAATAATATCTTTACACTGGACTGTCATGAAAGAAGCAGCAGCTTCAGGCAGCCAAGCGGTTCGGCGAGCGCGAGATCGGGAGTGAAAGCACACGCACTACAGATAGTGCTGAAACATTTCCGTTACGTACACATAAACGTCCTGTTAGACCGCTAAAGTAAGTGAAAAACCCATGTAAATGGCATTGCCAAAAAGAAAGACGTAGTTTCAATAAAATAACGCAGAACGCATGAAAGGACAGCAAGCGACCAATTTAGGTTTCAGGCTTCCCTGTCTCTGCGTGTCTACGTGTGACCAAGCAGACACGCCGTGACCAATATAGACTACCTTATTCCTACGCGGAGCTTTTTGTGTCCCGCCTTTCTTCTATCGCTACACATGGAATAGCACTTTACTTTTGATTCGTCAGCGCTCATGACTTTATGCAACATTCCACTTGAAGTTTATTAAGATAGCGACGATGAAAATTCGGCTTTTATTAGTTTATTTAGCTTACGTTTGAATTCCTAATCATACGACCCAGTTTAATCGCGTGAACCCAACTACCTTTAGTTTTGACAAGTTTCTTCGATTAAAGTTTAACCTAACTACTACAAGATCTTGCTTAAATGCACCATCCATTCTCTCTTTTTTTAATATTGAGGAAACGAGCAAATCTTTTATTGTCCAATCTTCTTTTTTCTCCAAGCAGTGCCTTAGTCCCAAAAATTGTAAATGCTTTCGTAAGGCTTATGCTAATTTCAAGGTCCTCCGAGATATGTGACACGCACATAATATATTGCCGATCTCACCACTAATGAGGGCCGCAGGTTTTTTTTCAGAATTCTGGATCCTTTTTTTTAGATAATAAAAGAGTCTTTCAAGATCACCTGTAGTCCTCGAGGTCGATTTCTCGTAGAGGCGTACATCACTTAGACAAGAGGCATGCCTAGCCGACAAAGCTTCAGTAATTACGTTCTAAGTAATTACTTTATGACACATTAACTCTTACGCAGTGAAGCCGGTGAGTTAGGAAGGCTTGCTCACTTAGAACGAATTCAAGTTAACAGAAGTTTCATAATATTCACCCCAAACATTGCGACGAAAGGAATTGTCACTCCAGTCGTGTGCTTTTCTGCTTAAGTGCACGAACGGCGTTTTCTTTTTTAGAGGTAACTAGAACAACAGTGCATTTTATTCCGCAAGTTTGACTGCATATCTCAAAACTGGTGCCACCTTAGAACTATTTCCTAAGTGCAGAAGCCTGCCAAGCTTACCGGCCACAATTTCGAAATTGCAATATCTGCCCTAAAGTAATACGCTAACTAGTAATTGTTCTTAATTAGTCAAGCATGGATTTCGATTTATCGTTCATGTTCGCTTCTGCGAGCAATCCGGTTCAAGGTTTGGAATTGTGCCATCTGCCACAGGCAATATATAATATTCTCTACAGAATAAAAAGAGACGGTTTTTCTCGGCGATTACTAGCGGCACAGCCGAGAGCACGCCAAGCTCACAGCTTTTTTTTTATAGCGTGTTCGAGCGCTAAGTCCAGGCTTGCTCATCTATCACCACCTCCACCGGTATGTCGGAAAATAGTTCCTCTTCGGCACCAGCCACCCACCCACCTTCCGTGGCCAACAGAACGCGTTCTACGTCTACACCGTGAGAGCGCGCCGTCGGTCAGCGGGCGTCGATCAATACGGGAGTCTGCCACGCGCGAGCCTTCGCACCGCCGTTCTTGGGCTGGCTATGAGGCACGCGAAGATCGCGTGCCTGGTTTCTCAAACAGCGGGAAGGCGCTAAAGCGCAGGCCGTGAATATCAAACAAGAGTAAAGCACAAGCGCAAAGCAAAGCGCGAGCTTATTTCTCACGCGACCACAGAACAGATATAAACGTGCTGGAATATGCAGACCACCTCGCTCGCCGTATTTCTTTTTTTTTTTTGTACGGGCAAGTTTAGTATCAGAACCGTAGTGTCCAAGATAGAGTCAATTGGCACCATCTCTGGCGCGCGAATTAACCGTAGTAAAAGTTTAGGGCTGTGGTTTCACTCATGTATCTTTAAGCCGACACAGCTTGCTGGTATTGAATGCCCTTGTGAGCCACCGAAATACCTGAGCGCTCCATTGCATGCATATAATTCTAGTACGCGTTACTGGAGAGAACGTGTACCAACCCTAAGGCCTTATGTTCAAACCTTCATTCTGAATAATCTCTCAATCTTTGGCAGAGGGAGAGCCTGCAGTTTATTTTTGGCAACAAGACTCTTCTATGTGATGCAAATAATTCATTGTTCAAGGGTGTACATCCAGCGGTTTCGCCGAGTCTTTGCAACCTTTATTTAGTCGTCACCTTATGAGCCAATGAGGCGGGACAATATTTTCATACAGGTCAGTGCAGGCGGACTTGGCCTGGGTCACGTTTATGTTACAGTTATTGTCTCATTCCTTCTTTTTTAGACACTGTTTTCGCCCGTTACTTCCGGCGTTCTTCCTAGTTAATATCCTCAACGTTTTACCAAATTTAGTAATTTCGGCAAAATTTTGCTTCACATCCATATGTGCAGGGATTCAGTTATGAAGTGCACCTCACAACGCGCTTTCTGACAGTGTCGTTTTCCAATGACCACTTATACTCAATCCCACGGAAAAATCTGTATAAATATCTAATTGATACAATTTTTAAGCCTCCCTTATACCGATCGATGTACGTCGGCTTACCTGGACATGACGTGCTTGCACGAGTAGGTAAAATGGCTATTTCTCCACACTCCAAAGCATTCTTCTACAAAGGGCATGATGAAATACTACCTCTTAAAGACTGGCTAGTCAAGGAAAGCATGTTCATATCTTCGATCAACGGTCCTCATTAGGCCACAGTCGCACTTGTACTTTTATTGTGCCTCAGCCAACTATCTCTTTGAGATGACCGACGCATGTTAACTATGATGGTGATTTCCACACTGTGGTACGTACCCTTAACGTGGGATTGGCCAAGAAGCCGGCGGGGCACTCAAAGTAAATAAGGAAAAAAAACACGAAAACATACAAGTAATTGTAACAGTTGCAACACTGAGTACCCCGCGTCCACGAAAGTAGATGCGCGCTCCAGTTTCCTTCGCACCAACGGCACAGGAACAAAATGGACAAATATGTTGTTTCACTGACGGCGTCACTAAAGCTTCATTCCACATGGGTTCCAAAATCGTTGTACCTGTATAATTACTTTTCGTTCTATTTCTACAATACAATAGATACAATAGATACAATAGACGCTCTACAGAGATGGCGCAAATGAAGACCATGACGAGTATCTGGCCTTGGCACGAGCTGGTTTCCATCTTGGTCGAAAGGAGAAAGGCAAGAGCTAAAGCACTCTTGCAGGAAATAGAACAGCAGAACCAATTGGCAGCTATAGTTGATGCAGCCTGGGTGAAAGGTAAGGAAGCATATACGGCCATTGTCTCAAATTATCAAGGGAAGGTGCAAGATGCTATCACTATTTTTACCAAGGACCCCATGGTGGCGGAACAAATGGCAATTGCTCTAGCCATCAGGAGTAATAAGTAGGCCTGCATTTACAGTGATTCGAAATCCGCTATAAAGCATTTTGATAAAGGCTACGTAGCTGGTGTTGCAGCTAAACTTTTTGAAAACATTGGGATTGTGAGAACTGAAATTCGATGGTTTCCTGCGCATATGGGAAAAGTGGACGAGACTCGGATAAACCTCAATGAGGTTGCTCATGACTTGGCACGAGGACTTGCTAACCGTGACAGTCACAACCGAGCCGTTCACCATCAAGCCAGGGAATCTAGAGATCATTTAATAACATACAATGACATTACCAAACACTACTATTTAGGGCGCAGGCAATTCCCATTGCCACATTCAAAACTGTTGCCACAGAAACTGTTGCGCGGTTTATTCCTGGGTGGTTCCCTCTGACAGGGCTCCACTGACGATCGCGGCTCGCCGGGCCTGGTCAAGGGTCGCCAGTTGGCTTCCCAGTTCCAGTTCGGAGAGTCTCGCCTCCCAAGACCACGAAGTGAGTGTGTGTGTGTGTGCGTGTTGTGACTCGTGGCGAAATTGCGTCTCCCGGACGGTCGGTACATTCGTGTCTTATGTGCGCGAGTGTTGCTGTGGGGTTGCTACACCAGGGACATGTCCGGGGCGTAAAACTGTCTGGGGAGGTTGCGTGTAGACGAGACAAGTGTGGGTATGTGTTAGTTTGCAGGCGGCGCCAGTCCCTTGCCTGGAGTTTATTGAGAGCTTTGTGTGGGGGAGCATATTGCGTTCTTCCGAGCCGTTGGTCCTGTAGTATTTGTTGACCTGTCGTTAATAACTCGTGGGTCGCTCGTCGGTCTGTCGGGGGCTGAAGAACGGTGTGGTCTGCCGCTCGGCTAATGATACCTCGAGCTGCGCAGTCCGCATCTTCGTTTCCCCGCAGGCCTCCGTGCCCGGGGCACCAGACGATACCGTGGGTCCATTCTAGTGAGCGACCCAGGAATCGAATGGCTTTTATATGGAGCGTTCCATTCATGTATAAACGACACGCCGCTTGTGAGTCCGTAAGGATGCGGGCGGACCTTCCCTTGCTCTCGGAGTCGAGAAGTGCGAGAGCGATCGCTGCTGCTTCTGCTGCTGCGCTGCATGTGGCGCGGATGGAGGCAGGGACTACCAGGTTCCACTGATTGACAACGGCGAGTGTGCATTTGGGCCCGCAACGTGGCGACGAGGGATACGGGCTAGCGTCCGTGTAGTATGTATCTGGGTCTCTGAAGCAGAGTTGGTGCAACATGCGGGCATGCGCTGCTCTTCTCTCTTGATTGTGGGTGGCGTGCATGTTCTTGGGGATAGCGTCTACTACAATGTTCTCTCTAATGTGGTTAGTCAAGAGTTGTGTTTCTTCTTCGCAGTACTGAGGTGTCAGCGGGTACCCTAGGCGTTGAAGAAGGTGTCTTCCCTGTTGAGTCTTGTTGAGGCGCTCCCTCTGCTCTATGAGCGTAGCACTTGCTATCTCCTCAAAGGCGGATGACGAGGGCTTGTACCAGTCTTAAGATATCGTCCTCTGTGAGACCATCTTTGCTGCGCGCTACTCTAGAAATCTTTAACAAAGATGCAATAATTTTTCCACCGTCTGTTTTTTTTTTTATATCAGGTTCTGTGACGAGATAGAGCCGCGAAGCGTCCGCAATGTCTCTTCGGTGCGGCCATGGCGCAAACGCTTTTTAAGAATCAATGGCGTAATAAACTTTTCCAAACTTTACACTTCTATAGCGGTTCGTTATTAAATACTTTTCGCTTGAGACTGTGGCGTCGAAGATGCATCCGAGAATAGAAGCTGTAGATAACATTGGCGCCTTGTAAATTTCAGTTTATATATGCACGCTGGCTGCACCAGTCCTCTTCTCGTTATAGAAATTCTATATTTATTGAGCAGAGAAGCGGAGGCGGAGAGAGTGGTTACACATGCGGCCTAAGCTCGGCTTATCGCTCGCCTTCATCACGAAGGCATTAAGGTCTCAAAAATTAATTACGGTCAAAGTGGCCGACTTGCTTCTCGTTCATTACGCAACGGTGCGCGGACCGGGTGAGCGGCTGTGGAGATTAAGAAAACCCAATCAATAATGCGCAGCCGGTGCTGCGCTCGTCGCACCGAGATTCCTTCTAGTCGAGTGCCGTCCTGCGTTAACCGTCTTTCTCACTCACCGATTGCTTTCCTGCATAGCTACGTCCGGCCTCTTTGCTGGACGCTTCACCGCTGTAAATCACCTTTGTAGATTAGCGCGACTTAGGTATCACACCGATAGGAAAAGCTTACCGAGATCTTTTGAAAGCGGATACCTTTTTTTGCAAACCCCTACGGACTTTGCCGATCCTGCCTCCTACTGTTTGCCGAAGGGCTCACACAGCGAACGTAAAAATTATGCAAATCCAATGCACGTGTTGGAATATATATGTAACGAAGCTTTCGTTTAACGGTTAGTTAAATGCTACGAAATTAAATGCGATGCGTACCATAGTCTCTATTGTTATCTTATACGCAACGTCTAATTTGAGGCTAGGTTTACTTTTATTGACCGCACAAATTTGAGCTTCAAAGCCAGGAAATACTCCTGTTTACGTGATATACACCGTTCATAAGCCAGGTCGAAATACAAAAACCAAACCAGGCGGATGCACTCTACATGGGACGTCGACGCAATGACGTGACGATGACGAAAGCCGCGACTGCTGCGCGTGTGCGTGTGAGTGCGCGTGTGTGTGCGCGTGTGCGCGTGTGTGCGCGTGCGTGTGTCTGTCGTCATTATTCATTGTATTGATTGTATTTCTAAAGGAGCCGAAAAGTAATGTCCACTTGCAGCTGCACAATTGCTACACATATAGCCCGTGTGTGCAGCAAGGAAATAAAGCGTCTTCGGTGGGCTGTCTTAGAAACCACATGCCTTGGAGGGATAGGCAACAAAAACACAGGCTTTCAGCAAACAGACACGTGGTAAGTATCTTGTGCAACGCAGCACCGAATATCACGAAGGAGTATTTCATTTGTGTATAAAATCCTTTTCTTATCTCCTAACACGGCTGATTAACAGATTGCGCATAATATGTTAACAAATGAGTGACGTCTTGTATTTGTGTACATTTATGTCTAACCTTGCCTTCCCAGTAGCAGAGACCAACATTCACAGTCATCACATCGCAAATACCTCCATTGTGGCAGTCCTGAAAGCCTTAATAGTATATACGAGCAATGAGTATGAATCACAAACCCTTTCTGAAGAGCTTGCGCTCTAAACTATGCCCCTTTATAAAGGGAGGCCAACATGAGGCACGAGTAGTTTTGTAACAATCGTTTTGTAGGTGACACCCAACCTGCAGCACCCGCGTTTTGTCACGCTCACCACATCCGCCACTATCCTATCTACGTATTGAGATGACCGCGCGCTCGTTGTGCAGCATTTGAGATCTAACATACCCGGCTGCAAGTTGTCGTTCCTCCTGCTTCATTTGTGTTCTTTCACTAAGGACGTGAATAACGTGCAACAATAAACATTACATAGAGTTAACAGAGCATATCGTTTGATTATGGCACGGTCATTACACCTGCGGTGCTTATAGCTTTATCATATGCAATAAGTATTTACATGTGCACTTCTTGTGAACAAAAATCATCTACGTAAGAAACTACAGTAACAGTACCTATTCACTCGCAAACTTGAATTGAAAACAGCCGACGATTGCTATTCAAATGTATTGATTTTTATATTCTCCAGTGTTAACAATGATCAGCAACGGTTCACAGGGTCGGAGTGCTTGTTTTTCAAGGAGATTGCGCAGTAGTGTTTTCTTTATATCGTGTGCCAACCAAATGGTAGCTCCTACATACAAAGAGAAGACAATATTTGTGATAGGATAATATGCCATTTGCATGCGCTGGCTGTAACCAAGTAACTAGCTCTGCTGAAGAATGTTTGGCGAAGAGACTTAAAGGTGCATTCATTCCTTTATTTCAAATGACAGAATTGTCGTCATTCTACAATGATTACATGATGCATAGCGTGGTTAGGGGGAACAGTCGGTGTCCCGAAATTAGCCCTGATTTCTTGTCTGCGTACCAAGTCGCGTGGTGTAAATGGCTCCTGAATTACGACGCTTATTTGTTTATCTTGGCATGTACATGCTTACCCTGGCATGGACGTGCCATACTTAAAGAAATAGACTTACTTTAAGACCTCACTACCACAAACACTTAGGGATGGTAACAGAACGTAACAAAGCGTTTTTTTCTGTATACATTGACTGGCCTTTTGCCGGACGTTGCACACTGCTTGCACAATTATGTCAGCGATCCCGAATTACACAAGATGGCATAGACTGCAGTCAGTATAAATTCAAAAGAAAACAAAACACAAGAAATACTTGAACAGTTTTCAGAGTTTAATCCAGCTGACCTGATTACGAGGAGGTTGGAGCACGCCCTTTTCTTGCGCCGGTGAGCACACACGAAGAAAAAGCGAATGCCTGTGACACAGGAGAGCAACTTCGCTGAACGAAGCCAACAGCTCTCAGGCGTGGGGATGTCTGGCGATCAGCTCTGTTCTTGACACTTAGGGGCACGCCTCCGCTGTGTCAGCGCTGTTGCCACACGTGAGGAACATTTTTCATTGTCCTTGCTTCTATATTTCAATATATCTTACTCTTGCAGTCTAGCTGCCTACGCAGATTTTGTTGAATTTTCATCGTTCTTGTACAGCATTTTTGTTCATACTTAATCAATAACAAAAGAAAGCCGAAGAAAAAGAATGAAGACTTGACGCGCTATACTTCAGCGAGACATGAGACAGTATGGGTGTATCCCTCTTGGCGTCTCTACATGCGACTCGTGTGTGTTTTAGACTGTTGTTAGGGCTGGTCATTGTCTATGCGACGTTTACTCGTTGTGGCTCATTTCTAAGTGCCCTATTCAGCGACAGCCGGTTGTAGTGCCCATTGAGTTGCGCCCCGGAACCCATCCAGAAATCTTGCGCAAGCGTCGCTTCTAGCCTTGCTGCGATAGTTTTGTCATAGCCGAGGCTTAACTGTGCTTCTTGGACGAGAAGCCGTCCGAGGCGATGACAGACGGCACGCCATCACTAGCGTCGAGCACGCCTCTTCTCACTGCGTCTCGCAGGGACAAAGTATAAGGCTTGCAACGTAGGCATGGAGATGTCCGGTTCCTGTTTCTACAACAGCGAGCCAATGGACTCCGACAATGACTAAACCATCGTGGAGGGCAGGCGAATGAAGAGAAAATACCGCAAGACAACCAACGACGTGAGTGAGCAGGGCCCCAACGGACCGCCTACTCCGATTTACAGTATTGCTTCTGTGCCTCAATATGTGTCTAAGAATTAAAATTCCGTACACAGACAGATTGTTAACACCTACCTTGGTAATGGGGTTCCGAAAGGAATTAACGAAGTGCCTTCTAACACAAAAAAACGTAGTTACAGTGGAAGTAATGGCGCAGGCAGCACTAGAAAAATTGAAAACCGTGCGCATACTAGGACACATAGAAGTCCGGTCGTTCATCGTGCACAGTGGTCGCACTAGGGCAGGTGTTATTTCCGATGTCGTGATTGATATCAGCGACGAAGAGCTACAAAGGCTTCTGCCTCCAACAGTGAAAGACATCGATTTTCACCGCTTTGGTCGATCGACATGCGTCAAGCTTCTTTTCGAGGAAGACACGCTACCTGATCATGTCAAGGTGGGCTACGTGAGACACCCGGTACGTCCTTATGTGCCCCGGCCACTGCAATACCACAAGTGCTTAAAGCTAGGCCATGCCAGCGCTGTATGCACAGGCCGTAGGGCATGCCTCCGCTGTGCCGGCAGCCATGACATATATTCGTGCACAGTGAAAGAAATGAAGTGCTCGAATTGCAATGGACCCCACGAGGCCAATTTCAAGGATTGTCCTAAACAAAGAAAGGAGAAACAAATACTGAACCAAATAAGCAAGACAGGTATGTCCCACAAGGAAGCAGCAGCGTCAGTGCGACACCGGAGGAGAAGTACCCGTCGTTGGCGCGGACGAACTGTTGGCCTGAACGAGAGCTCCCTGGCTCCAATTCCGCAAGTCCAGGAGAAGTTAGTTGAATCGGCACCAATAGATCTCTCCAAACCATTGCTTCAAGTAAGCCGCGCAAGCCCGCAATCGAATGTATGGCCATGCTTGCCGCCGCGCACACGGGCCTTGGACTGTCAGCGCGAGCAAGCACAGTGCACTCAGATGGCACCAACGGACTCTGTCATCAAAACCATGCTGCGACAAATAATCGACGCCTTGCAGCTGCTACTGTCTGGTTTAAATATGCCAGTGGTGCTAACAGCAGCAAAAATTATGAACGCTATAGGCAGTCTCCTTGCTACGCTGCAGTAACTTCTGCCTCTGCTCGCTAAGAACACTGTGCTGTGGTGTGAAGTGTACATGTACACAATGCACAGAAACAGTATGATGTGCAGCCCTCAACATATTTGCCATACCACCACCCTCCTCCCTGATCCCATCCCACCTCTCTTATTCCCCAAACCCCTTCCCCAACGTGGAGTAGCAGGCTAGAGGCACTTCACTGAGGCCGACCTCTCCACCTTTCTGCCATTAAACATTATATATATATCTCTCTCTCTCTTGTGAAGTATACCTAATGTTTAATTTCAGCAGCATTCACACCAGTGACAGACAAAAGCCGTGCAACCATCTGTGACTGCAAGGTCTGGCTGCCAAGGAGACACTGACGGCAACTGATCGCATCGGCATGTGCAACCCACCCATCGCTACATCGAAATGTATCGCGATTGGCGCTATTCACGTATGCTCGCACCGCCATCGAGACGGAAGTGTCACCGTATACCGATGTCCTGCTCCTACATGTGCAGCTGATTGGTTCAGAAACCTTTAGTCATGGAGTTGAAGAACGCGCAGCAGGCGACTGACCCGGAAGAGCCACTTTTCGACCAAACGTGGCCATGTGCGACCGTCGCTTGGCGACCACCTTTGTCGCGCCATCTCTGCAACGCGCTAGTGTGAAAGTCACCTGAAGTGCTGTACACTCACCAAAACTTGGCGCGCGATCTTCTCCCGTCGCGTTTTATACATGTATTTGCTTAACCAGAGGAGGCGGAGGGGTGTTGATAGCTGCAGACAAACCAATCATTCCGAAAACTGCAGGCATTTGCTAGGCCCGAACACCACTTATTCAGTGCGCGATAGAGTCTGAAACCCATCGCAACACCTACATGGAAGACTAACCGCGAGGACGGAGTTCTACCGCGGCGTAGCATGCTGCATGCCATCCATACAACTTTGCCCCATGCTAACCCATCTGCACATCTCACCAATCACTCTCCAGTTCTGTACCACGGAGAAAGTTGAGAAGCTGGAAACGCTCGTGTCGTGTACTTAGATTTAAGGATACATTAAAATACCCTAGAAGCTCAGACTTATTCTGGAGCGCTTCAATATGGCATCTTTCTGAGAACTAGTGTTATCTTGAATCAATGAATCAGTCTTCCTAACGAAAATGCCATGTTGTCGCGGGAACAAAACGTCAGTTACACTTGTGCACGGAACCATTCTACGTAAGAGTTCTATTATACTATGCGTTTCGTAGCAATTTTAGGACGTCCTAACAAATAATGGTCAGTGTCAAGTAGAGCTTGACAATGCACACACGACGATTGTCTCGCTAAGTCCTTTCTTGCATAGTCCCACTGGAATTTGCGCTGAGCCTGCGTGGAAGCAATAAAGGAGGACAGCTTTGGTCGTGTAATCTCTTAGTTACACAAGGTTGGCGAGGTCAAGACCACAAAGATCGAAAATTACCATTCACAGCAAGCTTTATCACTTTTTTTGTGTGTCCTGGGGAGCCTTCTTTCTTTAATGAAAATAAAAGAAAGAGACGTAGTCGCCCTATAACGGTGACGGCTACTCCTTTTCTCATATAAGAAATAACAATATATAAAAGATATGTAGTTAGAAAATGATAAGCAGCGACGTCACAGGGTCAGAAATCCACAGCACAGTCCTATACATCCACGAACATATAAAAGGCAAAGGCAAGTTGCACCACATTGAGTTTGTAAACAAAGTCACAAAGTCCCACAAGCGGCTGCGATGTAGACTGCGATAGGTATGTGAACAGATGAGGAATTTGAGATTTAAAATAATTCACGCACAAAACGTCAGGGAAAAATGAGTTTCAACACACAATACAAATTGTTATGACACGTAATACACAAGCGCTTATAATTAAAAATAATGAAAGCAAGTTGTAGTTACAATGCGCGTCTATTCAATGCGATATCTAGTACTTGTTAAGGATGTCATGTATCTTTGTAAAAATGTTCGAGTGCATTCAATGCTTTTCGCTGTGCTATTTTCGATGGCCATGGGCCAGCATTTCTGCGAGTGAGAAAGGTCGGTGAGAATCAATGTAGTGTGGTGCTTATTCTAACTGCCGTCTTTGCGTCGCGTGTCTGGGCCATACGAGAAGTAGATGGCGAACATCTTCATCGTCGTGGCCACCGGAGCAAGCCGGGGAAGAATCCCGTTTCATTCGATATAGAAAACGTTTGGTGTATGCTGTTGAGTTGAATTTCTGCATCTTCATTGGTCAATTTTGCCGACGAGTCCGCTAATTCGTTGCGCACTATACCAGCATGTCCGGGGACCCACTGTAATATACCGTCATGTTTTCTTTCAGTAGCCTGAGGTAAACTCTTTAGTATACTGCATATGTTCTTCGTATGTGTGGTTGGTTGTCATCAATATATTCAAGACATGCTAAAGCCGATAAGGAGTCCGTACAAATTATCCGCTTTTTGGTGTCTCATATTTTTGATAAAATAATTAGCTTGGAAAATTGCCACTAATTTCGCTATTGTTGGTGACGACGTGCATCCTAGTCTACAAGCATACTCTACCTCTAAGGATGGTGTAATATAAGCTGCAGTCGCGCTTTCTGTTATTACAGAACCATCCGTCTAGACGTGAATAGACAGACTCCTAGTACTTTGGTGCTTGTCGTATAGCTGATGTAAGGCTAATTGTTGCGCTCATAATATGAAAACGTCGCTTTCATTTTTGAGGTCTTCAACTGACGTTTCCATTTTCGGCGGCTGTAGAAGCCATGGTGGGTAGCAGAGGTCTAAGTGCCAATAAAAAAAACGATCGTGCAAGTCGTGATTTATGCTCTTGAAACATGGCGTGTATCTGTGCACACGGGCGGTTCTACGAAATGTGGTTTATTATCTTTACCGTGAAGGGCAAAACCGCTGATTTGGCATAGGATATCCGCATGCCCCGTTTTCTTAAACAGTGACTTATCGCAACTTATCGCATTTAAAGCTTCCTGCCAGACGATGCTTGACAACCTCTAGAGCCTTATGCGATGCCCATATGCATATGTCATCAGCATATATAGATATGCTTACGTCTGCTGGAAGTACTGCTGGTAACCATGCTATTGCTGCATTGAAGAGAAGTGGACTTAATGCACTTCCTTGCGGAACTCGTTTGTTTATGGAGTATGCATCGCTACGTCCATGATTTGTATTTCTATATCTTTTTTCCGTCTTTCAGGAAGTTAGCGATCGACTTGAGAACCCAGCCATGCACTGCAAGCGTTTGCGTGAAAGCAAACGATCTGTGCGCAAGGCTCTCAGCAACACGGTTGCCTGCTACGGGGACATGTGAGCGTCGCGGCCAAAAAATAAATAAAAGTAAAACCAATTATGTGTTATTCATTAACAAAACGTGACAACCTTCGCTGCAGTAATTGCCGGAAGGTTTTGCTGCCGGAAAGGAAATAGCAGGCTGTCGCTGGTATTACATCAGTTTCCGCAAGGGTGCTTCATTGGCTATATACTATTTCACGTAGAAAACTCTGGGTGCGTCGTCAAGTCCGACAGACCGCAACAGCTTGATAACAAGAATGACATCAGCTGCTGCACAAGCTCTGTTCCCTCTGTCAACATGACCGTAATTATAATAAATGTATGTAACTACCGCAGATGCTGTCAATGTGTTCTAGCACCAAGGACCTTGCACCTTCGGTCGTATACGCCTAAGGCGCTTGGCAGTGGCGCTCCTGAACACACCCATTCGCTTGTGACAATCATTGCGCAAAACCGCGCAAAGCATTTGTAAATTGCCGCCAAATGCGCCGCCCGCTGTTCGAGAAAGTGTCGAGTGAACGGTGACCTTTTTCGTCGGTCACGCTCTTTCTCATCATTGCGGTATGAGCTTTAACTTTGCCGAGCGTCAGCGACAGCACCTTCCACCACGAACGTTCAGGCACAGAAGTATGGCGCGGAGTTGAACTCCGATAAATTTAGGAGAAGCAATGGCGACATTCACCGTAGCCAGTGGAGACCCGGTGCCTTCCAGAGTGTCGCCTAGGGCATCCTCCATTACTCAACGTACTGGTAGCTCTCCTACGCTCCCCTTGGCTCACCAGGTGCGGTGGAGAGAGACTTTTCACGTCTCCCATTCGATGTGCACGGCAGCCCTACAGCCTCCTGTAGAATGCTTCCGTCGTAAAGATACCAACTACAAGGATAGCGAAAGCTTTCAGCGCCACTGTGGGTATTCTTTTTACTTCTTATTGATTTATTGTCACACAATTATCAGAATGGCAGTTTTTCAAGCCCTGAAAATATTTTTATGCATAAGTGCTTGAAGCGCGTGAACTCTGTACTAGATTGGTGGTGTGTGCTTCTGAATGGCATGTATTTGACCATGCCGGCTGTCGAGCTGCCTTTCCGGCGCTTTGTCACCAGGTTGGGTTTTCTGCGTTCAGATGCCAAGTATATGTTCTGCCTGTACGACGTGTAGGCTCTGTTGACACAACAGTGGTCTGAGTGAGGAATTTCTATGTGCAATGTTAAATGCATGTGGCAGCTCTCTATGCCCACTTCGCCGGTACTAGGCATGTCGTCGCCGTCGGCTGACTACATCCGGGGAGATGTGAACAAACGGATGCGAAGCCGTGAAAGGCTTTGCACAGAAAGCTCCCTTTAACATATAATAATATGCCCTATGCCACTAATTTGCAAAACATGATAGGCATGCAGCATTAATTACGTCATGTTGTAATTCGGCCTCAGCACTTTGATATCATTTATCAATTTTGATACTGTAAACTTTATAGAAGATTCAATTAATGAAAGCGTTCCTTTATTACACTTCCCGCACAGTTTTCTTGTACTCACCCGTCCTTCTTTTCTGAAGAAAGCGGAAAGGTGTTAAAATTAACAGGTGCAGTATAAATCCACTTCGGGGAAAAGAGCATTCACCAATACTTCGACAGCAGTTATCAAATTTAAGCTCAGTAAAACCGCTAAATGATCGCATTCGAGGTTATAGAGCCAATTATATAAATTTTATGTGGTGGTAATAAAGTTACTGACAAATGTTTTTGCTAAAGTAGCTCATCTTTACGAAATTGTAAGAACAGCGCCAGGAAACTGGACAATAATATGAGACACACACTATGAGGGCACACTTCTTGGCTCTGCTTTTAAGATTTACAAATCAGGTACCAACTAGCCGAACAGCAAACTACCTCATCTTAGCAAGCCTCAACACCCCTCATTTCGCCACTTAATTGGTTTAGCCTAATATGCTTCCAGCAACTACCTCTATGTATGCCTCTCTGTACCGTCATTGAATTAAGTGCTCAACTGAATTATCAAGCTGACTTCCAAACATAAGGGGTAGTGCATGAGTTAAGACGCACAAATAAAACACATCCAAATTGTAATAACACAAACGAACGTCATTGGTGATGCAGGATCCATCTTAGTATTTATTTCCCAGTCACAAAACAAAAACACGTAGACTGAGTTTGTGATCTCATCATTCCACCGAATCTTAGGCATAGACTAGATAGTTGACAGCAAGTAAAAAGTCGTATGTCCTATGTTTGTCAACTATTATATACATAAAGGTGTATCTGCTCTCTAACGCAGTAAGGGGGAGCACCGCTCGACAATTTAACACCTTATTCAGGTGGTGAGGGAACGTAAAACTCCTCCCGCCGAGCGGGGCTGTACGCCTTAGATTTATGTATGATTTATAAGGCGGGCCAGGCATTAGCTGCGAAGCCGTTGATGGTGCTTTCCAGCGGCGGCACTCCATCTCATTGATCCCGGTGTGATGGTGATGACGTTCGTCACGCAGCGTCAGGATAATACGTCATATGATTCATTTCATTAGTGGTCTATCTGAATATGTGCTTGACTTTTTGTTCGATTATCAAAGCTCATCAGGGTTGTCTGTACCTTCCCACTCACCTAACGTACTACAAAACAGAAATGGTTTGCAATCTAGTAACACATATCGGGTCTCACTTAACTGCGCAATTTCATACGTTCTTTAACCTAAAAATACAGCCGGCTGATATGTTAGCGGCGCTCTGGAGAAGTCGTATATTTGGCTTTTCAAAGACAACATTTTGCAAATTTGAAACAAAATATGAAGATATTATACTTAGAACAATCATTATCCACGTAGTGGTAATGTAATGATTGTAATAAGAGAGGACTCGTGCACTGGGGGAAGGGAGGTCAGCAGTGAGAACAGTGGCAGAAAGTCAGTCATTGCTAAATATTTCACTGGTTAATTTCCGCAACCACATTACATCAATGCCACCACATGCACTGGCAAAAACTTTGCCGTTGCGACAGATGGGCAACTCTACTAGCTTCCGAAAAAAAAGCAGAATAATGTAATATTGACAGGACGCTATTCTCGAACTAGTTGCCGCAGTGGGTCGTGCGTTTGATGGCAAACTATATGGTCATAACCGCTCGTCATGCTATGACGGCGACAGTATGAAACGACTCATTACCGGAACTCGATTATATGTTCTTGTGCAACAATAGGCTTGGTAAACAGCGGACTTCAGTGTTTTGCCATTCATCAGAATGGCTTGCCGAACAATGAAGTGCTTCTGATTGCAACACGCCACCGATGTTTCGCCGACCACGTCCCGATTGCGAAGTACTTGGAGCAGACACGATCAGTGAAGCGAACGGTGGCTTCCGATGCCGCGCGTTGTATGAGATGTTATGAAAGCCCAGTCCACTTACGTCATAATCAATGTGTCGAGACAAAAAAAGAAAAAGGAAATGGTGAAAGTCGTTTCTTTCCGGAACCCTTGGAGGTTTTCAAGCACTAGAGCTTTTTTGGTCTGTATGTGGACGATGAACGTGGGTGGACGCCAGCCCAGGCGACTACCGTAGATGTAATGGCCTAGCAAAATATTACCAAATTTATGGCGGGCTAGTATTAAAAGCAAGCTGTTACCAGTCGAGGCAGAGACGTTCGCTTGTTTAGTTGTGTGACAAATAATATGGCGCAGGGTACCAGCTACCAGGAGCTTTACGCGAAAGAAGCAAGTGCATTCTGAGGTTTATGGAAAAACATGCCATTAAGTCTCACGGTTAACACCTGTCTCATCACGAAATTGTTCGTAGTGGTTACAAGAGGAACTTTGCAAGGCCTACCATGCTCCATATGTACTGTTTTCACTTTGTCGGCATGCAGAATGCCATAGACCCTGAAAGATACCAATGTCTCGCCTTGCGTGGCAGCGGTAGCTCACGTGTAATGTTTATCGGTGACTTTGCAGCCAAACTGAGTTGCAACAATGCACTAACAGAGTGAAAAGAGTAGAGACATGGACAGAAGAATACCTTGAGTAAAGCATTGTCATTGGGAGAAGGCGTCACCATCATGCCCATCACTATCTAGTTGTCTATGCAGGTAAAACTAAGTGATTTTTCAATAAGTTTTTATTGAATAAGAAAACAAGTACTGCTGAGATCTGTAAAGGATGTTTTGTGCAAAGAAGAAAGTTGTCATTGATAAAAAATTAGCACTAAGCTGATTTCGAAATAAATATAAATTCATCGGAAAGAAAACTTCGCCTGAAGCAAATTCATCTGCGAACCAGGACGAAAATATGGAGGAGGCCTAAGCTTCGCCTTTAAGACTGGAACGCGATGCCATTCAAAGATCCTTGGCTTCTTCTCACGCTTCCTGGGATCGTATGTAACCGCAATGTTTAGCTGGAAACGCTGGCCGCGAACGCTATGCACGAAGGCGGGCTTTGTGGTGAAAACGCAGCTTGTTCCGTGGGCCGCGATGTGGTGTAGGCTAGCGCCAGCTGGAGGTATTGCAAGGAACCGGAGGCGCCGCTCCATGGCCCCCAAGACACCCACCCAAACGTCGGCGCGCGCAATGTAATTGAATTCGCGCGCGCAATGTGAACTGTAGAAACGCTGAAAAACGGGTTTCACGTCAGTTCTCGCGTAACAGAATTATGCTTTCTCGTATAGTCAAATTACAATCCGAGAGCTATCATGTCTGTAGGTTGCGTGTAATTCGTAGTTCACGATTTTTATACGCATTTTTGCTAGAGAAATTCAATTAGTTTAGCAAGTTTCTTGCGTCACATGGTGTTCCTGGGAATGCGTGGTTAGAAAATCTATTTGCCGAAACCACGTCCGTTGCAGACGCCGGTTTTTATGCGACACGGGCTCCTTAACGCTGCCGCGTTAATAATTCCTCGCTAATTGAGGTCTTCTTGCGGACTCCCTATTGTTTTCTTTCGTGCCTTTGTATACTTTTCTGTTGCATTAAAAATGTTATTATTATTATAACGCAGGTAATGTTATTGTTATGTTGTATTAATGGTAATATGTTATTATTATTAAGCGCAGGTAATGATATCCATGCTCTCATTAAACGATGTAACAGTACAATGAAATCCTTGGAGGAATGGTCGAAACTTAATTTAATGAAGGCAAATGAGAGCAAAACGAAAGCAGTTATATTTAAGCCAAAAAACAAACATATACCTCCGCATCAAGATATTAAATTAAACTCGCGAATTATTGAAATAGTCGGGAATTTCAAATGTCTTGGTGTCATCTTTTTCGCGAACATGTCTTGGGATAATCATGTCAGAAGCCTTGTAATCAAATTGGGCCAAATAACAAGTGTAATAGCCCACTTAAGGTATATTCTTTCTACGCGCATCGAACTCTTGCTGTATAATTCCCTTTTTTCTTCACACTTGAACTATTGTCAGTGTGGGGAAACACGACATCCAACAACCTAGAGCATATTCCCTTACTACAGAAAAAATATATCCGACATACCTATAATGCTCCCTACACTGCATCGACAATAACTTTCTTCATGAACACCGGTGTAATTCCAGCGTATAATCTGTACAAATATTAATTAAGTCGTGTCTACAAGGCAGAAGTCTATAAGAATATTTTATGCGAAGCATACTAGCCGCACAACCACGCTCTTCCTTGCTGCGCCGCGCGCGGCCTCGTAGCTACCATATGACGTCATAACAGCTGCAAAAGCGGAGGCTCAACTCGTGCGCTCGCTTGCGGCCGCGTAGCTACATAGCCGGGTCTCAGCTCCTGCGCTCGCCAGCATGAGTTGTTTCTTCGTCTAGCCGAACCAAATATAGCCAAGCAACAGCAGTTCACCAGGCTAAACAGTGGTTCAACAACTAAAATAAAGGCTAGTATGCTTCGCATCCTGGGCTTAACCTTAGCTAAGCCACAGCCATTTTTTTAATCTGCATAAGCTCGCCCAATTGCAAACTAGAGCACCAAATTATATGACAAGACACTTCGAAGACTGGGCAGTGCCGACACCACGGTCAAACTATGGGAAACAGTGTCTGAGGTATACATTACCCACAATCCTAAAATATACAATTCGATTCGTTTCAATCTTTTCTCTTCGTCTCTCAATAAGCTACGGCTGATGTATGTGATTGCTTTGTAATACTTGTATGATCATTCTATGCGTACTTTTCCATTGATGCTCTTCGTGACTTTTTGAGTAATGTGTAAAATGTGCAATATTATGTATGTACGGTATACATGTGTATATTCTGAATGAATGAAAGAATGTGATGCCGCCTCTGCCCAAATGAGGGATGGTGGACTTGTCAAGCTGTCCAATGGGCAGCTTTTTTTCCGCCCCCCCCCCCTCTGTACCTTACAAGATCTGTACCTTACAAGATGGAAAATAAACTTTCATTTCATTTCTTTCATTTCTTTGCTGCTCAACATTTGAATAGATGAATAGCATGGCTTCGTATCAGGGCGCTTCACAACAATGAACTTAGTCACATATATATCCGTGCTTTCAGCGTGGTACACATTAGGGGCTAATTAACCACTGTTTACTTTGACCTAAGTAAAGCCTGGTGTGGTTAGCCATGAGCGCCCCATTGCAAAGCTCACACAAATAGGTGATGCCTCTGTCATCACTGCACTGTTATCTAAATACTTAAGCTATAGCGCTAGCTTTGTTGACATTAATCGACAGAGCTCTGTTAGCTACAGGGTCACTCGCGGAGTTAATAAAGGATTCGTCCATGGACCGGTTCTCTTCTTATTGTTTGTAAATTACATTTCGTTAGCATTTCAACACTCATTGCTTATACATGCTAATGATATAGAACCTTTCAAGGCTGAGGACAGTGTTCACGACAGCAGTGACCTGTAAAAAGGCAGTTTTTTCACGCTCAACCTAATGCACGAAACCTACCCCCCCCCCACCCCCTCCTCCAAGTAAGCTATAGCGAAATACTTCCAAAATTACGGAGTTATGCTATACGCGGAAATAAAATCAGGTACAATTTTCGTGCACTCTTCGTCATGCTCCATAGTCGAGGGTCGATGAAACGAGAGTGCTTGGTGTGCACTTCAACAAAATGCGCCAGCTTCTCTTGGCACATTATATATGTGAAACAATGTGCTCTTCGCGCTCTTGACACTTGTTCAATGTCAGATGACTTCAACTCATCTGCTACATTTCTGAAATTGTGTTCTACTGTGTGGCTTCCTGTACCAGAGCATTCCTCTATAATTTGGTGGGCGGAACCTGCACATCTAATCCTGGCCTTATTGTACACAACTATAATACATTTACATCTATTTTAAAACATCGCTTTAGCAATTCTGGCTACCCAGCCTTTTCATATGTACTTTGACCTGCACCTCTAAAACAAAGACGTATTATCTCAGACTATTATTTTCCTTTGTAAGGTGGCGTGGCAGTACAGACTGCACAAAGCCTCGTAATCAGGTACAATTATTCATACTGAAGAAGCATATCTGGCAACGTTCTACGTTTTCTGCGTCGTCTTGCTGCAGTAGTCACTGTCCAATGGTTCTACTCCGAAGAGCATGTAATAATTATTTGACCTGTATTGACATATTTCGGAGTGTTCTCTACACGTGTGAATAATTGTGATGTATGATTAACTGACTTTTATGTCCACCTTCTCGCATCCTTTATGCTAATTTCCTTCTCTACCTCACATCATTTTGTATAACATATTTGTCTCTTCTGTACATTGGGTGTTGTGTATTATACTCTTGAGGTACGCCAGTAGAAAGGCTTGTTCCTTTTCCTAGCCAGGTGCCATTATAAAGGTCTCATTCATAATTGTTCTTGTTCTAGCAGTTCTTGTTCTTGTTCTTGTTGTTTTTGTTCTTGTTGTTGCTGGTGGTGGTGTTGTTGGTGTTCGTGTTGTTATTGCATCGTGTGTGCGTGTGTGTGTGAGAGAGAGAGAGAGATAAACGAGATGAGAAAGGCAGGGAGGTTCCAGTGCCTGCTCTATCTTCTCGCAAGGCGCGACCTACCAGACGGTCTTCTCTCGGTGCTCCAACTTTTGCCAGGCCCGGGTATCTACATCAACCCGCGGGACGCGGTGATAGCTCCCGAAGGCTCTCCTCATCGTGCAGCTACCAGCTACACGACGCCGGGCCGCTCTTCTGCATGTACCAGCACTGCTGTCGCAATCACCTCCCTCGCAACTCGTGTTTCCGACTGCCCCAATCACGACTGATTCTAGCTTCCCTTGCCCAGCTACTTTGGTAGGTGCAGTACCTGACCCTGTCGACAGCCCTTGACGAATAGGTCAACGACAACTGTTCGCACAGCTCGCGCGATACGGACACGACAGATAGGCTAACAACACCCTTCCAAGGCACCAATCAGGAAGGCGTCTCAGATCATCCTTCTGCAGCTGTCCATCGCGCCTTACCAGTGCCCTACTCAGCGAAGCAGCAGGAAACGTCTGCAAATGCTGCAACATGCGCCACCTCTCGCCCTTCCGCACCAATGTTACCGTCGCCTGTCGTCCGGCCACGCCACCCCCGCCGTCTCTCACACAGCACTTGCCCTTGGTACACGTCAGGCTCCCTCCCTCCAGTACGCGCCTCGCCTCTTCTGGCTGAGATCTATCACACAGGGCGTGCAAACGTCGACCACATAAGAAAACGAACTCGGCGCACAAGACTACGCGTGTCATGCACGCTAGCAGACCCAGTCTACTCGTGGATGCGCCTTCGTGCGCGCAACCTGCCGTTACCTATGATGAGATCGTGCGGTGAGTCTGTGCGTCCTCAGTTTATGCACCCCGTCTGCAACGAAGCCGTACACCACGTGCCCGCACATCGCACATCAATGCAACAGTGACCATCCAGCAGCGCTCTCAGCCTCGACCACCAGAGCACTTCGTGAATTCCCTCTGCGATCCACACGAACTCCACGTTGACCGCCTGCCGGACTCTCTGATATGCCACGCATGAAAATAATATCTTTCCTTCCTTTCACGCTTCTTTTGTATATATATTTCTCGGTCACGTCATGCGCTAAGGGGGAAATCTATAGAGGCGCGGCAATCGACTATAGGCCAGATTTTTAGATCCTCCTAGTGCGAGTTTCAGCTGCGCCCCTACCCTCGACATCAGGCGCTATCATCTGGTGAGGGCTGCGCGTTCTGAGAAAGTCTGGTGGAAATGCATGCACTCGAGGTGCGCGTTCGCATGTTTTGTTTTAGAGCACAGCTTTGAAGCGCCCGTTCCTGCGTTAAGCATCGGCGTCCGTTGGCGTCCTCGGAGTAACGGAGCGAAGGATCACAGAGAAGGATGAAAAATTGTACGCGCAGCACGGCGTGCAATGGAAAATTGCGGGAGCGAAGAGAGCGTGAGGAGGAAAAGGAGGAGAGAATGGCGAAAACAAAAGAGTGAGGAGGAAAAAGGAGTGCGGGACGAGACGTGCTCTACGGCGGCGCCCAGGCATACGGCGAGCGTGCTCACCGATGCCACATACGGAAACAAAGCGCCGGTGCGGGCTTCAGACCCACTGCGCTAGCGCTACGTCGCCTGTGCCGCTGCCGCTAGAGAATGCGCTCCGCAGCTTTCTCCGCAGAATCTCTGAAGAATGAACGATGCAACCGGTGGAAATCCTCCATCTGTCGCTGCTGCTAAACGACCTGCCCGAGCAGAAGCTCCGCGCCACCGCCGAGAGGACCCTGTCATTCAGAATCAAATTCTTTGCCACAATATATAATAAATTCAAAACACCTAAACAGTGACGCTCAAAATTCGCCTTGGGGAGTATCGTAATCGTCTGTGAATTTTTAGACGTGTTCTTACCGCAGCTAGTGAGCGTGATCCACGAATGTTATTCGCCTGCGCGATCCTGTTCCATGGTTGGCTGCACCAACAACAGAAAGAGGAAGCGGCTCATGCAAGAGCCTTGCGACGTTCCCGGAGACACAAGAACCTTGTATTTGTGTGGAGTGTACTCGCTTCACAAATTTTCTTCGGCGCCTGAGAAATGACCCCCCCCCCCCCCCACCACAGGATAGTGGCTTTAAATAAAAAAGACTTCGTGCCCAGTAAGATTGCTCGGGTGGATCTTCGTTTTGTTGTCGTTAACTATTCGATCATGTGTCTTTATCCTTCCCGCACTGCGGGTCTGTGATTACAGCGTAACAGCGCCGTTTACGACCTTTCAGCGTCTCTCTTTCAGGCCTGCTCGGTTCGCTTTCCGGACAGAAAGCCCACGGAGGTCAACGCCTGCCTAAACTGCGTTTTGGATACAAAAGAAAGGTAAGCAGAAAGTGTTCGGGTGCGCCTGTCGACTGCGTAACTTGCGCAACGATCGTTCCGTTACGACAAATGAACAACACTGCACGGAATTTGACGGTTTCGACTCCTGTGTTCTTTATGTACATAAGTCGCATTCGAGTACTCTTAGCCGCGTTACCTGATGGGCTAGTTGGTTCAACATCTTGCAAAGGGGATCGCAGAAGTGTTTCCCAAGAAAAGAGACTAATCAGGAAAGACGCTCTTTCCTGTCGGTACGTCTCTTTCTTTGCTGACCACTTCTGCAATCCCCCCTTGCAAATAAATAAAAAAAGTGCATATGACTAGCGTACCCAGAAGTATGGCTGCGCACGCGTAAATGACTCATTTATTTTACGCTTTCTTTCGCGAAATATATAGGTGATTGAACTGCTATAGTTGTACGATTCTGACACTCGGCTACATGAGAAGCATGTTAAGTCGTTCCTACGAGAACTGGTGCACCCTTCAGCGATGTCGTACATGTATAGGGAAATTGTTGTTTGTCTGCGAGGGAGAAATTAATAAAGCGGCTGCACACGCGATAAAAATATAATGCTTCTATCTTGTGCGCACTACACTGGTCCACTGACTCACTGGTTACGTTGCTTAGGGTGTCCATTTTCAGGGTAATGATGCTCATACCTGTTTCGTGTCAGTCTTACGTAAACACGTAGGGAACTATAGCGTTCCCTGCGACTGCGTGCAGCGTGTAACAAATCGAAAATTTTATTGTACTCATACCTATCGTTGTATTTTAAGAGCACGTGGCAATCACGATGACAAAGTAGAGTAAAAATGCAGCACATTGTAATGCGTTAGCGTGCGGTACAAATATGATGAGCGTCTTTAACAAAACAAGGTATAGCGTACTGTATGCCGTTTAGCATATTTCATCCAGTGCCTTAAGCCCCCAAAAACCATGCACATTACGCAGGTCTTGGAGAAAAACATCCCACCGACGATTACGATACTCCATAATGCGAAATTTTAGCGCAGCTGTATACGCGCTTTCATTTAGCGATATACTAGCTGGCGCGCACAATGGGTTTCGCGCGGCATGTTGCAAAGGAGTGAAGTGTGACGCGACTGCCTTGCTAATCGGGACAACAGGCCGCGCGCGGATGACGCGTGGGCGCGATTCAGAGCAGCAGCCGCCGCAGACAGACCTCCGCTCATTGGTTACCGCCGTTCGCGGCTCGCGTCTTTCATCTCACGCTCCACGTTCGCTATTTAATCCTTTACTGTTTTTCTGGTTTTATGATTACGCCGGCGCCGAGAACGACGCCGATGCTCACCGCAGGAACGAGCGCCTAATAGCTGCGCTCTAAAATAATCGACGCCCCTCTCCTAAAGAAAGATACTTGAAGTGAAGCTTTCCCGCAATGCACACTGAATCAAAGTCCAAAGCCGACGACCACGCAACGAACCTAAGAAATGCTGAGCGACCCGATGCTATGCATATGTGATTTGACTGCTTGTTTAGGATTGTATTTTTTTGGACATTGAAGTTGAATGAAGACATACTTAATTAAGTTGCATAGCCTTTATTTTAGATCAGGCAGACGCACACACTTTCACGGACGACTCTATACTTGCACAGTATTGCCGTGGGATAGCTGTGGTAGACCATCAGAGGCCTTCCTAACGTCACACAGCCTGCTTACAAACGTGAGATCAATGCAGGAACGGTGTTGCGTCGTAGGTCTCTGTAGCGATATCAGTTTCAGCGAGTAGCCATCTAGCATGAAACTGTCGATGCCTTTGCTTTGCTCTTTCGCCACATCGATGTTAACGTCACCGCACAGGAGGATCAGCGTACTATGTGGCTTTGAGGTCTTCATCGTTTCTGCCAGGAACGGTTCCGCGTCACAACGTGACGTGTTTGGCCTGATGTACACGCTGACGATCACGAGACCAGTAGGCATCTCGACCGCACAAGCGTCTCCCACACGGCTTCTGCGTGCCGTTGCCGATAGACGGGATTGGCCTTACCTGAAACATCACGCTTGCGCTAACATTCGCGTACGGCAGCCACTTCTGCTATGCGCTGCTGCCGCGGCCTACCAATGGCGACAGCCGAGAATGCATTGCGTTACGTGCGTAATGCAATGCAGATATATACAGTTCGTCTAAGTAGCGTGGCGTTCAACCATCGTTTTTTAAAAAAGCGGCTCTGATTTTTTTTTCAAAATCCTAAGACGAGCTCGTGCTCACGCGCACTTGCTGTCTCCAATAAGCAGGGAAGCTCAGTTAATCTCGACAGAGGTTTTGTCATGCCCAGCACGCGCAACTTGCGCTTCCAGTGAATTTCGTGCGCATGCGCTACTCTTGCTGAGCTCGCCGCTTCGCGCCGTTATCAGGCGCTGACCGGCCGGCCAGTCGACGCTGGCGCGGTACTGCGAATGTAAGCTGTAGTGTTGTATGTACGCTTATATGTAAGTTGGCTTTCCTGCAGTGCGTTTTCGGCACTCACGGAAGAATCAGTGAAACATAAAACACTTCGGTTTAAAACTCGGCCAGTTGCACGAAGTTACAACTGCAGGGAAGCAGATGACGCTACAGTTCCGTTGAAGTCTAGGATGTTGCAGGGTGCTTATGTTAAATTTTCTCTGTGGTTTATTTTTGTGATCAGAAATGCGATCGCATCAAATAAGACACAGTTACCGGCATTCTGAGACAAGAAGGCTGCAGCGCTTTACGAACTAGCCATCGTAGACGACTGACAAACGCAAGCGCGCTGTGGAACACGTACTGCCGTTCCCACCGTTTCGCAGTACCTCACCATCATCATAACAAAAAAAAAGTCCCACGCCTGGGCGACATCTGCAGCACAGTCACAGCGTAAATTGGAAGAGCGGCTCCATAGGAGCTCCGTTTTCGGCAGCACGCACTAGAAGGTCTTCGCGGGGAAGTCCCTTAGCATCGCTTTCACGAGACGAACTGAACTGTCCGCCCGGCGCTGATGGCGTGCCGCCGCTTGTCCTGCTCTCTGCAAAGCGGTTTGCTGAACCCGACGATCCCCGGTTGCAGCCGCGCGCGTAGCTCTACGATTCACTTCTTCATCAGCGGTTGGTACCTTGCGAGGAGGCGCCATAACGTGTACCGAAAAGCAAGCACAGGTATCGAGACTACGAGGCGCACACGTCTAATTCTTTGACACGTGGCACGATACGATGTGACTGCTACATTTTACGACACCTGGTGCAATACAACGCAACCGCAATGCAAAGTTTGTACGTATCGACGCTACGCGAAGCGCATCTCACATCGCGTGACAATTGGCACGACACTATGCTGCTGCTCCTGCTACCTGCAGATGGTGATTTATTGGCATCCCCTTTGAAACGGGGCTATGAAAAATAGCACCCAGCCTGCTTGATTGAATTAGGTATGCTATTTTTAGCATTTTCGTTTAAATTTCCTTAGCATCTTTTTCTTCCTCAAAACCTACGCAGTTGCCTTGTACCGCTACCTATGCAACTGCTACATGGCGTGCCACCTGGTGCAATAATCTACTGTTGCAATGCGAAGTGTGCACGTATCCACGCAATACGCAGCGCGCATCTCACATCGCCTGACAATTGGCACGATACGATGCTGTTGCTCCTGCAGATGGTGATTTATTGGCATCCCTTTTGAAACGGGACAATGAAAAATAGTCACCTAGCCTGCTTGATTTAATTAGGTATGCTATACATGCATCTTATTCTAGAATTTTTGTACACTTGTCCTTCGTATCTTTTTCTTCCTCAAGACCTCTCCAGCTACATTGTACCGCTACCTACGCAACTGCTACATGGCGTGCCACCTGGTGCAATAATATGTAATTGCAATGCAAAGTGCTCACGTATCGACGCTATACGCAGCGCGCATCTCACATCGCGTGACTCCTCGCGCGATAGGACGCGTGTATAGAGAATGTTTCCGCAGAAACTAGCAAGCGCTCGTGTGGCGCAATGGTAGAGTAGCTGACCCCTGGGCAGAGGTCCCGGGTTCGATCCCGGTGAGAACTGGGTATTTTGTTTCTCATTAACGGCGATACCTACGACAGATATCGGCAACGGCGGCGGCGGTGGATAACATTGCCAACTGAAACTGCTATTGGAATGAACCCATAACAGCTTACGTTTTGAAACATAGTAGCCACCTACAGATGTTGGAAATTCTCGTCTCTAGCGCACCAAGGAAGAACACAGAGAACACATTCGCACGCGGATAGAACACGCTGGCGCGCCTGGCCTCAGTGGTCGCGTCTGCGTGCCGCTCCCTCGGGTCATCACAGTCATGGCCGACAGGCTACGATAAACCGGTGGCTTCCTCTCCTCAACCGCCAGCACGCGCGTATTGAAAGCAAAAACAGTCAAGAAGCCGTAGACTGGGGATGCCGTTTCAACAACATGTGAGGCGTCATGTCTCTACCGACGATGCAACAAGCGTGAATCAGTTTCAAGAACGTCATCCTGAAAGAGGAATTTAAAAGTAACAGCATTTATTTATAAGAACGAATGAATCACGATGGTTACTATGGCACACAATGGTAAATCTGTCTGCAATGTTAGAAATTCTGTTCTCAGATTCTCTCTATTGGTTCTTGTTTCTTGAAGTTGCAGTAATTGCTGTAATTGTAAACACTGAGCGTAATAATAATGATAGGAAAAACTACCGCACTGCAAATGAATGAACCTTTGTCCTGCGGGCACTATCCCACCAGAATGGAGTGTAAACGAAAAAAAAAATATTTGGAGCGACTTTAACATTTATCTGAAGGTGCGGCGTAGCTTCTCTGCATAACTGATGTATAAACGTGTGGTAGCTCCAATATTTCATGCGCGTAAAGAAACCACGTCATAGCCTTTTGCGCTTGCAAGCCGTGGGGGAAATATTTATACGTGACGCTTCGTTCATTTGTGCTTTTATTTTGCCATTTGCGTTTCAGTGTAGCCCAGTTGCTTGTTTGCGCAGTGCCCTGCTGAAGTCGTCACAGTGGTTTTTCTACCCTTACTCAAGTGCACTCCTATGCCTCACATATTAACAGTAACTCCTAGCTTTCGTTTCCATCGCGCTACTACTCCAAACATAAATCAAATGAAAAAGAAAGCTGACGCGATCTTCCGCTTCCTCTTCCTCTTAGAGGATTCTTCTACTTTTTTTTCTTTTTCTTTTTAATCTTGAAAGCAGAGCTTCACCTCTTGAACACGTCCACATAAGGCTGTTCTATTTCACTGCGCATGTTGACGCTGCTCCCTGGATCTCCCCATCTATCCCGCGATGGGCATGATGGCGGCGTTCAGGACGGGCCCGCGGGGTGCGGAGTCAATTGCCCGGAAAGCTCTCTTTCACGGAAGCTCGTCGAGTTCGCAGGATCCATGCGGGAAAGAAGGACGCTTCAATCTCTTTCAGCCATTATGTACGCTAGCCGTCCATGGTTGGCCCATTGGTCAGGGCCAGGGAGTTCGTTTCCTGAGGCTTATTCTCACAGTTTTCTTCCATTTCATCCACCTCTCGCTTATTTTACTGCTCATGTTCATGCTTGAGACTCGACTTTCTCTTCTGCTTGTTTTTTACCTGTCGGCAAAGAAAGAGAGCTTCCTTGATAACACGCTGTTGCACTAACGCACGGACCATTTTCCGCAGCAATATTCTTTTTTTTTTTAATCACTGATGCAGCGAGTCTTCGCACTCCAAGAGATTGATTTCTTGGTTTCACGATTTGTTTTTCTGTTTTGAAAAAAAAAAAGGTCTGTTGCTATTGTGTGGCGAATATATTAGTTTATGTCCTTAAAACATATTGTGTATTCTAGGGTTTCTGTATTTTCATTCCGGTTAGCCCGAATAAAAAAAATGAAATTGCCATAATATTACAACATGCGGCGCGTATAAAGGAAATATTTATTTTACAAGACGAGACTTCGTACTTTAAATAATTTATAAAGGTGAATAAAGTGGTGTTGTATTCCTGATATTCCGTAGTATCGACCAGAGCCTACTCATTAGGCTAACACGATTTCCTCCAGTTGCATGCAACTTCACGTACGAAAAGCAGGTGAAGTGGTTATCTTGAATTTTATTCATTCAATTGTCGAAAATACTTGACTGCTTTGTATTTTGCTCACCAGCTAAAGAAAACTGACATTCCTATTATGTTGGTATTCACTTCCAAAGCCACGGGAAGCGTTTGTTGTATTATTGTATGGCCGGGGTCCAGGGGCGCTATTCTGGACATTCCGCCATTTTCTTCGAGGCGTGACGTTGACGCGACGCATTCAAAATGGCGCTGATGGCCCAGTTTTGCTCTCGTAACGTGACGCAAACTTGACGTTTTGCGTGGCTATGGTGGCTAGAGGGGCCCCCTCTAGCCACCATAGCCTGACTCGGCTGGCTGAGAAACGGCCAAATATCACCGATGGCGTTGCGCGCGCCAGAGGTATCCACTTGCGCGACGCAAGCGCTGGCGCTGCCATCTCTTGTTCAGTTCGCTGGTTGCTCGCACCACGGGAGGAAACTCCAAGGCGCCGCCTCCCGTACATTCCTTTATATAAATTAAAAAGACACCGTTGTCATAACTTTTGATTGTGCGAAAAGGCATTAATCTTCATTACAATACAAACGCAGCAGTGAAAAGTGGACAACGTTGCAGAGGTTTGCAATGTTCAACCAATATTATTTCATATAAATGCGTTCTTTAAAAAAATGATGGCCCAAAACCCAAATGCCAACACCACCCGAGAGCTATGCAAATACTATGAGCTAGTGTCCCTGTATAAATGCAGCGCGGTGTTCCATTTGCTTTCTTTTCTGCTGGTCGTGAGCTACATGCGCAAACTGTTCGCAAGCGGTGAACGAGATGACAGTTTTTAATGCAGGCTACTCTCGAACGATTGGCGCAGTCGGAGGGGTGCCAACCTCCCGAAATTTTTAGTATGTATGTACATATACATATACAAGCACACGCCACGAACGTACATATAGGAGCCCACTCGCTCCTTCGTAATAAAATCGTGACTGCGCCCATTACTCGAACAGCCCAAACATTCGCGTGTAAATGCGTATCACCTTGCAACAAAAAGCGGCGCAATGTTTTTCAGCGTGCATATGAAGTTTTCTCGCAAAGGCCAGAAGGCAAGAAATATTTTAAAGGGTGTTTAAAGAAAACTTTGCGCATATGTGGTGGACAATTATGTGAGCACATTTTGCCTGCCGAAACAACACGAATAATGATCGTGGCCAAGAGAACTATCGCGCCTGCAGTAATGTCAGTGACCGTTAACCGTGACCGTCATTCGTCACTAACCGTCATTCACAGCTGCTGCACGTTTTCGATATATGCGGTGTAGACACGTATATTTAAACGTATTTTAAGTGTTCACCTGCGCACATTTTATGCAGAGCTTAATTTTTGGATTCATACTGCAAACTTAACAGCTGATTCGTAGCAGCAAATTTGTGAGTATAAAAATATTCAAAATGCACGAGCTTCTAGATCAAATTTATTTCGTGCAAGGTAATGGATGAGCAATGGCTGGTGGCAGCAGGGAATGAGGGCTGGTTCTTGGAGCCTTGGGGGCAGAATTCAAAGCCACTGGAACGATAACAAGTTATTAAGAGTAACAACAGGTTACTTTTATTGCACTATAATCACATAAGATGGCAAACTTGCAAAGTAATTATTCACACATTGCAGACTGCAATATGACAACACATTTTTCTTTATCTCTTCATACTACTCGGGTTAATTTACTATAACACAGCGCCTATTAAACGTACAAAAAGAATTTTGCGTTCCTCACGTCGACTAAGCCCGATCGAAGGAACAACATATTGCGGGCAGTAAATGCTGAAGTTATCCCAGCTGTCTCATCAGCGGGAGCGCACGATGTTCTCGCTTACTACAAAACAGTGAACAGCAGCACATCAATGGACCTTACATAAAGAATCATAACTCCGACAAAAAAAAATGGCAGAGTAGAGAAAAACCAGGGTGCAGCTGGCAAATTGTATCCGCTAGTATTTACTGTTTCGAACACACTGTTATAGACCCGCATAGTCAGAACAATCGCACAAGCAACACAGCGAATTGGGCGAGTTGGTAAGTTAACATTCTTGGCGTATATGTGCAGCACGACACAGACGTGTCGTCCATTCTTTGTCCCGCGTGTGTGTCGCGCTGCACATATACTCCAAAAAATTGCACAACCGAACGACCTTTCATGCCAGGCGTACGCATTTCAGTGTGTACAGGAGTGTAACTGGAGATAACTGCTGCTTTAGTGTAAACAAGCCGAACTCACCTCTGAACACAAGGCGAACGCACCTCGCATATCCCGGTCCCTTTCGGAGCCGGCCGGTCTCGTCCACCCGCATGGCACCGCGTAAAAAGCTTCGCCACCTTCCGTGCGGTTTGTGCAGTTTGGTGCACTGCACCCCGTCATACTGGAATACAAGTGTCAAAATGATGTGTTTCTTACCACTTCACCAAAGTTATTAATTTAATATTGTCCAACGCCGTACCTGCAACCAGGAACCGATCGGTGCGACGACGCAAGCTGATTGCAATTTCGATGGCACTGACAGAAACGAGCCGGCGCCGTGCCCGTGAAGTTGGCTTCGCAGCGGCGCAGTTGATCATTTGACGTCATTTATGTACCACGTGATAGCGCTCGGCGAATAGCGGTGCGAGCGGCGCCGGAAAAGGTATGCGCAACTCTGCTCCCTGCGGGAGCATATACAGGAACACTACTACGAGCACGCGTTATGAACAAGAGATTTTCATGGCACCAAACTATGGGGAAAATGTGGCGATACGTATTCCTCCCGGCTGCCATTGCATATGGCTGCTCATTAGCATAATTCGCGTGGATCATCGCACCACAAATTATTGCGGAAGATCTCTGCAATGGCGGCCCAGCTCAACGTCACGGAACGTCGAATTGACGCTTACGAAATGGCCCTTCCTGTGACGCTCCCCACAGCATATTCCTTCAGCCAATCAGCAAGCTGTCTTGGCGGCTATCTTCGCCACCACATAGTCGCGAAATTGCCGATGCATTGCACTGGCGTCTGTACGCTACCGCTCACTTTCTTTTTGAAGCGCTAACGTCGCAAATAGTTGCCAAGGACCAAAAAAAGTGTATCAGTTGATAAAATTTGCAGCTCCAAGTCACGTTTCGTCATCTTGATGAAACGCAAAATTGCATTTTGCTAACTTCCGTTTCCCTGCACAGATTTCAAGGCACGTGAGCTCTCCACAGACAGAGAATCAACATGGCGGATAATGGCGGCCGTGCAGCCGTCATGCGTGTCGAGAATAGCGCCCCAGGCAAGCAATTCGCGGCGCTTCCTGGTTGCCAAACAACGCCGGAAGCAACAGCAGCGCCACCTTAGCTAAAACCATGTTATCCCGCATTGCAACAGCAGAAAGAGCAGCGCATTCTGAAGTAAACCGGACTGTGTCACGGTCTATCGGGCAATACGAAGCGTTCCATTTCGTTTGATTCGTCAGCGAGGATAAACTGTCATGTATCCTTCTCTTTACGTGTTTTCTTTTGAATCGTGGTTAAGGTAACTGTCCTAGCTTTGAACTTCCTTTCTTTGTTTTACGCTTTATTTACCGGCCATCCCAAATTAATGTAATCAAGAAAAAAATTGACGCGCCATCCCAGCACTGCGAAAGTGGATGTTCAGCAAAGCTATTGAAAACTTCCACTGCAACTGCTGAGGGGGTATGCAATGCCTTATTCCTTTAGTATATTAGTAGTAATTGTAATTTAGAGTAATAATAGTCATGGGAGTAACGGTAATTTTGACAGCACGCCGCCGTCACTAGCGGTTCTGCAACAACAGTGAAATCAATTGCTAGGCTGGTTTTTTTATATATACGAAAGGCTAGGGACGTCACTCCCCACGTCGCGAGCTGGCATCGGTGCGGCAGCATGACAACAGTAATATAAAAAAGACAGCGTTTTACGGGCCAAAACCACGATCAATAAGGCACGCCGTAGTGAGGGACAGCAGAAACCTGGACCACCTGGGATTCTTTAACGTGCACCTAAATCTGAGTACACGGGTGTTTGCCCATTTCGCACCCATCGAAATGCGGCCGCCGTGGCGGTGATTCGATCCCGTGACCTCGTGCTTAGCTGCCGTAATCTTTAAAGGGAAATGTATGCTTGGAGCGCTAGGTGCTTCGCATTGTTATCAGGAGCACCTTGTTATCAGTTATGTCGTTCGGATGATTGTTTTTGCTTGTTCTTTATTCAAGCGCATGCTGTTGTGTATGTTGTATTCGCGATTCCAAAGATTGTATATTCACTGTTCGCTTCACTCTGCTGACTGCTCGAAGCCTCTGCCCTTACGGGGGTACGACCCATACTCTTAGCCGTGCACGGCCACCGGTATCGGCCCAATTTTTGCTTACGGACGCGGACATGAAAAAATATCCGCCAATCCCCTCATGTGTAGGTGGATGGTCAACGAAGCTCTGAATACGTTGCGCCTAATGTAGAACAACTTTTCAAACACTGATTCCATGATGTGTGCCCATTACGTGTATTGCTCTTCAAAGTGATATACGGCACAAACACATCTGTCAATGCAGTTTACAAAACCTTTATTTTATTTATTACTTTGAAATTACCACTGTAACTGATTTGCGGTCGCCATGATGCACAGAAGATTTCCGTTCTTATTTGAGAAATGTTTTTGGCCAAAGTCAGGCCAAGTCGGTAGTTGGTTGAATCGGACTGTTGAAGTAACGCAAGCCAAAGTTTACCCCGAAGTGAGTTAACCACTGCTTTGTTTCCGGTTTTGAGATGCCTACGTCAAGGTATCCGACAACGACCACCGGCGAGGGATCACCGGCAACCTACGTTGATCAACGCGGAAGTGCGCGCGCCTCGTTGTCATTCCTCAGGTTTGACGGCTGTTTTTATTTGTGCGTTTGGCATTGAAACGAAAGCTTCGCTCTATGTTCGCTTCATGCCTCTGCCTTACAGGGCTTCAGAGCCATTGCTCTTGGCCCTGCATTGCCGCTGGGATTGGCCCACTGAGTTTCTTGTGGATCCTAGCTTGAAATTTCGGGGTAAGCCAACTTTTAACTTGGCTGTGGGCCAACTTGATACTTGAGGGTGAACCAACATAAACTTCGCGGTGGGCCAACAAGAATTTGGGAGTGGGCCAACTTGAACGTCGTGGGTGGGCCAACTTGACATTTGTAGTTGGGTCAACGTTACATTTATGGTTGGGCCAACTTGAACGTTGTGGGTAGGCCAACGTGACATTTGTGGTTGGCCCAACTTGAAATTTGGGGGTGGGTCAACAGAAATTCGGGGTGCCCTTACCCATACTTAGACAACTCCAGTGGAGTTTCTGCATACTTTTTTCTCGAATTCCCCAGTTTTGTATGAAAGCGGAAATTGAAGTAAAGATTCAATTTAGTCATTCATTCGTTTATTGATGAGTCTTGAGTGGTTCTTCCTTTCAAGCAAAAGCTAGGCCAGGAGATTAGAAAAAGCAGTTAGCGACGTTTCACTTGGTGAACGCGGGTGATGGACAAGCCTACGGATGCTATAGCGCACATGACGCTATCTGCCCTCGGCGCGCCTATATAGGCCTACACTGTCCGCATTGTAGATCGTATTCAAGACAGGGCTCGTGCGGCCGCGCCACACGCAGCAGCCGCCGTAGTAGGACGCTCCGTTGTAAACATTCGCTTACTATCTAAATTAGCATGGTGTCAGCGTGCACAAGCAAACATGAACACTTCCCATTCAATGACCGCGGACACTCGCTCTCAAAACGCTAGCGTGAGGAATCGCGGCCGCAGCCGCGAACGAAGTGTCCTTCGTGCTGTCTATCGCTTCAACGCAAACTAAGCGGTAAAAGACAGTGCACGCAGAGCTACGAGCCTTCGGCCCACCTAGAGTGTGCCCCAAAGCAGAGCGCTTTCAACATAAAGGCCACGCGACCGCGCGTGGCCGAAGTACAACGGCCCCTCTCCCTCCCTTCTCCCGGTGCCATTCGCGTGACGCAAAACGGCGCGCTTGCTCCCCTTGCGCACGCGAGTTGAGTCCCCATTGCCGGCTCACCGTCGCACGCTTTCACTTGCACACGCAGCGTACGGCGCGCGAGCACGATTTTATCAAGTGACAAACCTGGTACGTGTGCATCGCAAATAAAACCTGTAGCAATAGCCAGAGGAGGCCAACCCAGCGCGCCTCCGCCTACCTTCCTTCCTCGCGACGCTTCGCCTCGTTTCTCCATTCCCACTTAGCTCAACGTTACCTACAAATTCATCTAGGTGGCGTTACTTCGCAGCGCGCTCAGCGCGTTCCTTCGTACTTTCCCTAGCGCGTGATCCTCTTCACCTCCAGGCGCCTACCTCGTCCGATTGTTTCGCCGCTTCAGACAGACACCGCTGACTTCACGAGTGGGTCAGTTACGCTTGCGCGTAAAAACAAGAAATTTGGAGGATGCTTAAGCTTCGCCTTTAAGAGTGAAACGCGATAGCATTCAAAGATCCCTGACTGGTTCTCACGTAGCCCCGCAACTGCAGCGTATGTAGCCGTAATGTTTACCGGGAAACAATGGCGGCCAACGCTATGCACGAAGACGAGCTATCTGGTGGAAACACGGCATCTTGAGTCGGCCAATTTACTCTTATTGTTTCGCACTTTTAATATTTCAGCCTGAAAACATTGAACATAAAAGTCATGCGCTGTCGGTGTTTTGTTTCATGACATTTGTTTGTAGGGCGTCATGCTCAAAACTCCCGAGGAATAACCTTGTAAATAATGTAAGACAAGGTATTCCCGTGCGAATGGGGCCCATAAAATTTTCAAAGATATTTGCAACTGGTTCAACTAACCCGATGCAACGGGCTAGAAATTCTACTTCACTTGGTCCTTTCCCCAGCACAGGGTAGCCAGCGGATATTTACACCAGGTAACCTGCCTGTATTTGCCTCTCTGCTATCGTCTTCTGTTTTGCAGCCGCACGCATGAGGTTTTTGAATCTCAGTGATTACAATGCGCGTCATTTGCTGTGGGGGGAACAAGCTCGTAGACACTCTCGGCAGGCCGCTTGTTAAGGCTATGGATAAGGAGAATCTGCGGGGAGAATGACAGCAAACCAACACTCTTCAGACCTTCAAATTTAAGCATTGTTATTGACCCCGTGATACATTTTTTGTTGTTACCCAGGTTGGCAACCCACCATGCGTATTTGCGCAAAGCCTCCAATATTATTTCGCCCACTTTTTGGTTCCACATTCTTTTAGACAGAATGTGCTATATGGAGGCCCATCATTGAACACAGGGCCGAGGCATTACCTACCAAAGTTTTTGATAACGTCTTACAACGTTTTTTTTATGATTTAATTAGTTATTCTGCTTTTCCACGCCCCTATATGAGTGCTTATTTTTGTAGCTACACGTACACGAGTACGACGTTTACTGAGGTTCTGGGCGTAGGCAGCGCCCTTTTGTTCCGGTCACATGGCTCTCGCAAATAGCTCTATCGCATAAAAAAGAAACAATGGAGGGTTTCCAATTCAATCCCACGTCCACTGAATACCGCGTACTCTCCTAACCGGTCAGACTATTGACTGGTTAACATCCCTGCCTTCCTGTATTCTTCTCTCTCTCTCTCTCTCCTAACCGGCAGAAACCTTTAGAACACCCGATAGGGTACAGGCCGCAGTCACTGTCGCGTGTTCCGCTGATCTCGTAATGCATTGTTTAGGTGGCGTTTCCGCACGCTGCGCCCATGAATAAGTAACGAACCTTCAGTTCTTACCCAGACGGATCTCTCCTGCCGTTTTCTGTATCTCTTACTTGGCCCAGTTCCAAGCTAGCGTTTGCCTCGCAATGGCCATAGGCTGCGATCCCTGTTGTCTACACCACCTCAACTTGCTTTCTCTTCTTCATTCATTTTTCTTCCGTGCGCGCCTGTTCACTGCACTATATATGACTTTGTGGAGCTGTATTTGCGGCGTGTCTCAGGACCAGGCCGCATGTTCCGTCTCCCGATCGTGGTAGGCAGCGTTTCGAACGAAAGCGAATGCAAAGGCTTCCGTGTAATGACAATTTGCCCTTAGTAAAATAGCTCGCGGCTTGTTTACATCTAACCGGAGGCTCATCAACGCCGTGTCGTTCACGACGGATCCTATGAGTATGTAATTGTGCCCGGCGGTTCAGCCGTAGCGCTGACAGTGCGCATGAGTTGTTATTGTTAGGCACTACGCCACTCAAAAGAAACCTTAGGAAGCTTTAGTTCGGAGCCAACTTCAATACCGCCTGTTCAAATACATGTAAAACGGAGAAATGTAAGAAACATCAGAAATATATGAGAAAAGGAGAAAAACAACTTGCCGCAGGTGGGGATCGTTCCCCACCTGCGGCAAGTTGTTTTTCATCCACTTCCATTTCCGTTAATGTATCGTTTGTTTATTTCATTTATTATGCACAAGTAATTTCCCCTATGTTGCCCGTCGTGGTGTCAGTGTTTGTTGGCTTCTTATGATATTACTAATAAATATCGGACCTATCGGTTAATCCTCCTTTCTTGTACCTTGTGTATATATATATATACAAGGTACAAGGTATATATATATATATATATATATATATATATATATATATATATATATATATATATATATATATATATATATATATATATATATATATATATATAATTCAAGGAAAAGTTATGTAGGTCCGGTGCATACGTGGTTGAAGAAAGGAAGGAGCACCTGGACGAAGATTGCATTTTTAATGTGTTTACGTTACGGCCGTGGCACGGCCTTGGTCAGAATAAGAAAGCTTGTTTGTTATATATATATATATATATATATATATATATATATATATATATATATATATATATATATATTGTACACTCTGAGATTGTGCACAACGTGCACAATCTCAGAGTCGGGGAGGCTGGCTTCCGTCAGGAAGGACTTCATAATTCACGTCACTAATTCGCTGCAACACTCTGTAAGGTCCGAAGTAGCGACTCAAAAGATTCTCGGATAGTCCTTTTCGGCGCACGGGAGTCCAGACCAAAACTTGATCACCAGGTTGGAACTCGACATATCGATGGCGTTGATTGTAACGGTGCGATCGATGCCCTGTTGCTGTATGTGCACTCGGGCAAACTGACGGGCTTCTTCCGCGCTTTGCACGAAAAGTTCGGCATCTTGGGTGAGGTCGAGATGATCGATATTGTCGCACGGCAGCATTGCTTCTAACATAGTCTGACCTTCTCGGCCGTAAACGAGGTAAAACGGCGTGAAGCTTGTTGTTTCTTGCGTAGCAGTATTATAGGCAAACGTTACGTAAGGGAGTATCTCGTCCCACGTCTTGTGCTGTACGTCTACGTACATAGACAGCATGTCAGTGATCGTTTTGTTCAGTCGTTCGGTCAAGCCGTTTGTCTGCGGATGATAGGCAGTTGTCCTTCGATGGGTCGTGCAGCTGAGTTTAAAAACATCATCAATGAGCTGTGCTGTAAAGGCTCTGCCTCGGTCTGTGATGACGTGCGATGGGGCGCCATGCCGTAGGACGATGCTCTGTATGAAAAATTGGGCAACCTCGGAAGCTGTGCCTCGAGGCATCGCTTTTGTCTCAGCATACCACGTTAAATAGTCCGTGGCGACGATTATCCACCTGTTGCCGGAAGATGACAGTGGAAACGGGCCCAGAAGATCCATGCCGACCTGGTCGAAAGGTTTGGCAGGTGGGTCAATCGGATTCAGCAATCCCGCAGGCTTCACAGCTTGCGACTTTCGGCGCTGGCATTCACGGCAGGCTTGGACGTACCGCTTAACACACCGGCGAGTTTCGGCCAGTAGTAAGATTTGCGCACTCTATCAAGCGTTCGCGTGAAACCCAACTGGCCAGACGGAGGCTCGTCATGACAGGCGAACAAAACTTCGGCACGGAGGTCTGCTGGAACGACCCAAAGGTACGTCTTGTTGGTGGCAGCGGAGTTCTTGTACAAGACGCCATGTCGTAAACAAAAAGACGACAATCCTCAAGCGATATGCCGGGGTATTGATGGGTTTCGTCCTTCTAGATGTTCGAATATAGGCCGTAGTGCGTCGTCTGCGCGCTGCCGTGACGACAAATCAGTACCGCTTACGGCCCCAAGGAAAGCGCCGTCGTCCTCAATGTCGTGGTCGGTAGTGTCGATAGGGGCGCGTGAGAGTGCGTCAGCGTCTTCGTGTATGCGGCCCGACTTGTACACGATGGTCACGTCGTACTCCTGCAAACGTAGACTCCACCGTGCCAGTCGTCCAGAAGGGTCCCTGAGGTTTGCAAGCCAGCATAACGAGTGATGATCAATTACAACTTTGAATGGGCGGCCGTAAAGGTAAGGTCGAAATTTGGCCAGTGCCCATACGACGGCAAGACACTCTTTCTCCGTGGTGGTGTAGTTAGTCTCTGCACGCGATAGTGTGCGACTTGCGTAGGCGATCACTCTTTCATACCTTCCTGCCATTGTACAAGCACCGCACCAAGACCAACGTTACTGGCGTCTGTATGAACTTCCGTGTCCGCCTCCTCGTCAAAGTGGGCCAAAACTGGTGCTGACACCAGACGTTGTCGAAGCTCGGTGAAAGCAGTCTCTTGCTCTGAGGAACAGACGACCGATACATCGTCCCTCGTGAGGCAAGTCAGCGGCTCCGCCATCTTCGAAAAATTTTCGATGAAACGCCGGTAGTATGCGCAAGGGCCCAGGAAGCGTCGGACACATTTCTTGTCGGTCGCTGTTGGAAACGAGGCTACAGCGGCAGTTTTCGCGGGATCGGGGCTAACGCCTTCCGCGCTGACCACGTGTCTGAGAAACATCAGCTCCTTGCAAATGACACTTCTGAGGCTTAAAGGTGAGGTTAGCTGATCGGATGGCTTTGAGAACTTGCCGCAGTCGTTTCAGGTGGTCGTCAAATGTCCCCGAAAAAACAACCACGTCGTCGAGATAGACGAGGCAGCTTTGCCATTTCAGACCAGCGAGAACGGTGTCCATCATTCGCTGGAAAGTTCCTGGTGCCGAACAGAGGCCGAAAGGAAGTACTCTGAATTCGTAAAGGCCATCTGGAGTGATGAAAGCAGTTTTTTCGCGGTCTCTTTCATCGACCTGAATTTGCCAGTAACCGCTCTTTAGATCGAGAGACGAAAAATACTTAGCTCGCCGCAACATGCCTAAAGAGTCATCGATACGTGGTAATGGGTACACGTCCTTCTTGGTAACATTATTGAGGCGTCGGTAATCAACACAGAAATGAAGCGTTCCGTCTTTTTCCTTGACCAGAACGACCGGGGACGACCACGGACTGCGCGAAGGCTGAATGGCACAATCATCTAGCATCTCCTTGACTTGGGCTTGAATTTCCTCACGTTCTTTCGGAGAGACACGATAAGGCTGTTGTTTGATGGGACGTGCGTCGGCGCTTGTCGTTATTCGGTGCTTCGTGATTGGCGTTTGGCCCACCTTAGTAGCCCGAGCGAAGCACGCGCGGAATTCGTTCAAGAGTTCCTGCAGTGCGCTCTTTTGGTCGTCCGTAAGCTCGGAGTTTACATCGATATCTCTGAGCGAACCGTCGTCTGTGTCCACTTCAGAAGCAAAGCACTCGACGATGTCCGTTGATGGTTCGGCGTAGGCTATGGCAGTGCCACGAAACATGTGCCGATGCTCAAAAGTAAAGTTGGTAACGAGGATCGTTGTCTGGCTATCACGAAGTTCCACAAGGCTTCGAGCTACACAAATAGCTTGTGCCAGCAACATAGAAATGTTGCCTTCTACAATGGCTTCACCGTCTTGTAGCTCGTCGGACTTGACCGGAACCATAACACTCGCACGCGGCGGTATCGTGATGCTCTCGTCCGAAACGCGAAGTGCGGATCTGTGTCCAATGGCGTCGGTCTGTGTTGCCCTTTGTGCCGCGAAAGTGATGCAGCGCTCACGGAGGTCAATAATGGCGCCATATTCCTGGAGAAAGTCTGTCCCAAGAATTAAATCGCGGGAACATTCGCGCAGAACTAGACAAGTGGCGAGAAAAGCAGCCCCGCGAATTTCTACTCTGGCCGTGCATAGGCCAAGCGGTGTGACGACGTGGCCACCTGCCGTACGAACTGGTGCCCCGTTCCAGGGCAACGTAACTTTTTTTCAGAACGCTCGCCAGTTTTCCACTAATAATAGAGTAACCGGCGCCGGTATCTACAAGTACACTCATTTTTCTGCCGTCGATCAACACAGGTATGTCCAGTGAAATCTTGTTCGCGGAAATTGGTTCTGGTGTCATCGTCTTTTCGTAGTTCTACGGTCGGCACGACACGAGGTCTTGAGCGCGTCGAGTATCAGCGGGCCCGCCTCGGAAGGTCGCTGACGTCAGTTTTCCCGGCGTGGACTTGGGGATCGCCCTTGCGTCGTCCTCGAGGTGGCATCGCGAGCAGGGAAATATCGCCGCGGTGAGGGTGAGCGTGACTGCCGCTGCGATGGGCACGGCCTGCGCTGCTGTTCGAGGAATTCTGCGATGTCGGGTGGCCTTTGGCCGAACCTAGGTCAAAGTGAATCGACAGAAAAACTTCACAGTCCGACTCGTCGGTAGGGGCACTCCCGATACACATGACTAGCTTCGCCGCAGTGGTAGCACAGCGGTCGTCGAGCGGGTGTTCGCCAAACCTCTGATTTCCTCGCGGGTGTTCGGCGGTCGTCGAAGTACGGTAGCGGAGTTGTCGGAGCGGCTCGCGCCGATTGCAACGCGACTGGCGGCGCCACATAAGTAGGTGCGAAAGCTTGGGCGGGGCTCAGTAATGTTTCTGCGTAAGTTTTGCGCCGGGATTCGCGTGGCAGAGGTGGTGCTTCACTGCTGGAAAGAGATGCCTGCAGTGCCTGCTGTACTTTGCGTATGACGCTGGCGAGGGAGCTGACTGGCGGTGGCGACGTACCGTGGTGCTTCTGCAGCTCGTCGCGAACCACTAAGCAAATCAGCTCGCAAAGCAAGGTGACGTCGCAGCCGAAGCCTACCGGCGTATCCGGAGTACAAGCGGCATTTACTTGTCGGTTGTAGAAGTTCGACCGTTGCTGAAGGGTTTTCTCCATCGCGGTGGCTTCGGTGAGGAACTCCGCAACAGTCTTGGGCGTATTCCGAACAAGACCGCCAAAGAGCTGCTCCTTTACGCCTCTCATCAGATGACGCACCTTCTTCTCTTCCAACATGCTCGGATCGGCACGCTGAAAGAGACGCGTCATGTCCTCCACGTACATCGTGACGCTCTCGTTGAGCTTTTGAATGCGTGACTGAAGGGCCCGCTCTGCTTTTTCCCGGCAATCGGGGCTGGAGTAAGTCTCTAGTAGCTTGCGCTGGAACTTATGCAAGGATGACAGGGCACTTTCGCGGTTCATAAACCACTTGCGAGCACCATCCTGGAGGCTGAAGTAGACGTTCCTGAGTTTGGCGTTGTTGTCCCACTCGCTAAACGCAGCCACGCGCTCGAACTCCGCCAGCCAGTCTTCAACGTCTTCAAATGTGTCGCCATGAAAGGCCGTCGGCACTTGGGGGTTCAGCAGCGTTAGGTAAGTCGGTGTCACCCGTTCCTTAGAAGTCGCAGTGGTCGCAGTCATCACTTTTTCCTGGAGGCTTCCGAATTCTGGGGCGAGGCCTCGGATTCGCCGGCTTGTGCCGTGAACTGGAGTCAACTCCAACTTTGGGGCGGGGTTTTTGCTGCCCAGTGGGGTCTCCTGCATAAGTTGAGCGTACTCAGCACCTCCACCAAATTGTCGCGTATACCCTGCTGGAGTATACAAGCTGAATAAAGATGCAGGCGGTAGCGCTTTACGAAAGCGTAAGCGGCGACGCGCGATGCCGAGACGAACTTCGTTCTTCTCTTCTTCAGTCCCTTGCTGCGCCACACCATGCGGCATTTTATATATATATATATATATATATATATATATATATATATATATATATGCACAGAGAGAGACAGATACGAGAGAGATATAAAGATAGCGAGACGTAGACAGAGAGAGAGAGAGATATCGAGAGATAGACATAGATAGATAGATAGATAGATAGATAGATAGATAGATAGATAGATAGATAGATAGATAGATAGATAGATAGATAGATAGATAGATAGATAGATAGATAGATAGATAGATAGATAGATATTTGATTTCACTTGTTCTGCCTTCATTGTTTTCAGAGTTCGTTTGTTATTTTTTATAATCTATCTGCAAATTTTGTCTTCATTTGGTACCCTTCCTCCGTACTGTTGTGCCGATGAGGCGGTGTGCATGTGAAGTGAATTAATCAATTATCTAATTAATTAAGAATGTTTCTAAGGACTACAGGAAACAATTTTGATTTAGGCCTTGAATTTTGTGTACACAAATTGTCAAATCTCGGCAAAAGTATAGAATCACAGAGTTACGGATCCATAACTCTTAACCAAAAACAGATATCGCCGTTCTGTAAATTGCATCTGTTAAAGCATGTAAAGCGGACAAATACAGTATAACAACCTATCTTATGTTATATCTTTACAATGTTTATGAGGTTTTTGCACCAATCGTACTCAAGTATTATTGCCGTATTGAGACCAATGTACAACACATCAATTTTTTACGTTTTACATGTACTATTACCTGAAGTTTACAGATATGCGATATCTTTCTTCATTGCACATTTACAGAATAGTAATCTGGATCGTGTCGTTTTGTGAAAATTCGCAATTTTCAACTATTTTTATTGCGAATTTGGCATGCTAAATAAAAAAATTGGCGTCCGACAGTCACCACAGTTCATCATCTTTCTTTTGAATGCAACCACCCTATTAAAGTTTGGTGTAGTCGTTGTTGACAAAGACGATTTCTCCGTTCCCACCTATTGAAATAGGTGCAGCCATCTGTAGCATACTAGCATTTAAACGTAAGCTGCTGCGCCAGTTATTCGTTTTGCAGAAGGTGCGCGTAATGTCCAACGTTTCATGATGATCCCAGAAATGCAGCATTTGGGCTTCACACGCGCCTGTCGCATTTTGTCGCAAGTTTTCGGTAACATGATATGGTCAACACAATTAGTGCCAGGTCGCACTGTCACTCTGCAATAGTCCTCATACTAATATGTGGCGTCACAATGCGCTGAGCTTGTTCCACTGTAAATCTGTTGCTTTTCCTTTGTTACAATGTTTCTTTTTGCTAGTTATGTGTTTTCTACGGATAGTTATAAACCACAGCTTCACTATTCACCTTCGCCATAAACACGTTCTATTTCAACTTCTGACAATATTATCACGGTTACGTGGTCCTGCTTTTTTTGACGGGGGGCCGTCTGAATTGTAACTTTTAGTGACGCTATATGCGTCTTTCGCGCCTATGGCAGCAACCTATATCTTCACTGTTTACGCGAACTCAAGGCGTCACTCACTGTACTGTATGATGCGAACATGCACTTAGAAGTGCCGCTATGTGAAAATATTCAAGTTGGCGCTATTGTCCTGGACGAGAGGCAGCGACGAAAGCAGCGTGAAAAGTTTTCTGTAGGCGTGCTAAACAAACTGTTCTTCAGAATGAGCGCGTGAGAGCATTGAGGTTGCGTTTCGTGCCCGCATAAAACCAACAAAACAGTACAACGTACAGTGCATCGACGTACGAGCTCAAGCAACCGACACGTGGGACACCCTTTATTCCGTTGCCCACACGATGCGAAACACAAACGCAGAAGGCACCGAGCTGGACCAAGTTCCACCGTAACTTTGCCGTGTTTTCGGAAGCCTCTCAGGCATTCTGCGGTCGCCAGCGTGCGCTCATTGTTGCATCTCGGTACTCGACGAAGTGTGCGGAGAGTGCCCATGCATGAAGCTCTGTTACTCGCCGCCGCAGCCGGTAAAGAGCACCGCTACCCGTCGCAAGTTTTCAGCCATTGCAGAACTGAGCGCAACCAGGCGCGCATTACAGGAAAGTGTAAGAGACACAGAGGAAATGTTTGCCCTGAATTTGTAAACACGAGGGCCCCAGAGCAGCGAAAGTCGCGTTACATTGTGACTGACTCGTACTAAAATCTCGGCGCCGAATTACCATGATCTTCCAAGTTATTTGCTCATTATTTTCTTTTTGTTTTTATTTTTTGGGTGCGTACCCGACTATGAATGGAAGCATGTTGGTGTGAGTGTAATGACGACAAAGTGTATTACATCCCCGAAGTTTCTCGTTCGTTTAATTTGGAGCAGACAAGGAGAGACGGAAATTTATTTAGGAAAAGGCAGAGTTGTTGGCTTGAGGTTAATGTTCTCTAACCTGCTACACTAATCGCGAGATTTATTTCAAACACAGGTAAAACGAGCAACGTCACTTTTACACTGTACACTTGCTGCGATGCTTGTAGTGCTTCCTGCAGTTGACAAAATGACATCGAAGTACACCGGAGGCAACTACGATGCTCACATGTGTAATGGACGAATGTGAGATACCGCGTTCCATCTAATGATCAATCAGCGAGGTCTCTTTTACTAGCTTCGCTTACGACACACACAAAAAAAGGTACAACACGTCTACGAAGATGACTTACAAGTTCAATATTTCCTCTCGTAGTTCGGATGACACCGTAGAACAAATTGCCTGCGCGTTCTCTTTAGTATGTTTCTAAGTGGCTTCTTTACACGACTTTGGAGAGTGAACCCTTATTCGTAAGGAGAAAAAAATTATCCAAATCCAACCCAACATTGGAATCTATGTCAAGTGAAGTTTTTCGTGCAGCGGGTAATGAAATGCTATAAATTTTCCTATTTCATTCCTGCACCTTTGGCTTAATGGAAACTGGTGCGCGCACGTTTTTTCGGGCACCCTCGCTAGGCAGTGTTATAAATCTTGTACTTGGCTTGTATTTCTTCAATGTACCAGCCGCGTTTCGGCCGATTTCATGTTGTGGGCGTGTGCCTTGGTACGCAAATTGTAATCATCGCCTACACGTGGAGATCATCTCAAAGAGGTAATCGATGGCACGACACCGCTATTTAAACACCCGCTATTTTAAACAATCCCCCGTTGTCGGTATGCGCCATAGTATAGAAATTGGAATCATCCTCAATGCGTGGCCTATGTATAGGTGGACTATTTTGCAGTTTTCCAGAATTTTCAAAGGTCTCCTGATATGTGGCAGATAGCATAATTCTTGTCCTTTAGCTGGATTACACAAAGAGGCGGACATTACTAGCTCGAGATATCGAAACATTAAACAGAAATGGACAGACTTCCTAGTGCGCGACCTTCTCTCACGCTTGGAAATACAGAATTGTGTACCACGTATTGAGCAACATACACCTGGATCGGAAGCTTTTATTACTGTTCTGTAATTTTCTCATTGACACTCTTCATCTAACTATAATATTTGGGCAGTTCATTAATTAAGTAGGACTAATTGGGTAAACAGGCGGAATGCAAAAAAAAAGTACTTCAAGTATCTCCAAGCGACGTCCCACAACACTGCCGTGGTTCCATCCAGCTGCATTTGCATATTTTAAATTTTAGCTCGAGTTACATGGGACAGCCGGTATACAATAGTGAAGCCGACGGTGGTATATTCCGAGCCACCGTGAGTTACCCTTAGCTCCTCGAAGAGACAGGAGGTGTGTCAAGTGAGCTCCTGAACAACAATATACAATGTGGCGACTGCGGTTTAAACGGTGGATCCGGGACCTCAAAGAGGTGCGACGTAACGCTAAAGCATTGCTCTCGCACTTACCGCACAATCGCCAATTAATGTATTGGCCTTTCGAATTTCCCAATTTCCCACTGCCTATTGCATATGACTTTTCACTTGTGCTCGCACTTAAAGGCAGGCACATAACTGTACAATAAATAGCATTTTTTTTTGCCGAGACAAAGTATTTCGTCCCGGTGCTTCTCTCTTCAATTCATTCAAAGATGGTAAAATTGATTGGCACTGAATGCATGTCTTCGCTGAAGCTCCATGGAAGTTTCGAGAAAAAGCATGTCGTTTGTGTTGGCCAATAAAGTTTGGCATTGTAGGAGACAAGTGTGTTGTCGTATAGTAAACGACCGTTAAGCTAACGCGCGGAAGTGGGCAATCGTTAGAAAATATGTGGCTCTTTCGTCTGAAGGGCGAATTATTGCAACGATAGCGGAAGGTTTAGCGTTGCGCTCGAGAGCTTCTCAGTCGATGATGTATACGCGGGAGCAACATGTTGGCGCAACGCAGCATGCGAGCCAGCTCCTGCTGGGTAGAATAAACAGCGCTGTAGGAGCTACCAGGCGTCTCACAATGCCAGCCTTAGGAGGAGGAGCGCCGCCACCGGCGCTGCTGCCGTCGCGCCTCAATGCTGCGCGAGATGACACCGGTGGGAAGCCCTCGGCCCAGTGAAATGTTAGTTCTAGCAAAGGCATTCGCAGTCGTTCCGCTGAGACTGGTGTATGCCAGAAGTTTGTGCGCAACCGCTTATAAGGGAACACTAGCGCGCATTTGAACAACGCTCTTGCCAGCAGTGAAACTACCGTGCACTACAAGGGGGTAGTCGAATGTAGAACGATATCAAGCCGGTTGAGCGAAGCGTAAGTGTTAGTGATAGCGTAAGCGTAAGTGATAGCGGGTCGCTCGCGTCCTGGCCAGACGCGCTTACAAAAAAAAATCTATTGCCCTTCCACTCTGTGAATAAGGATAACTAACGAAGCTGTATTGGGATGACTATGTTGACGACTATATAGATTTATATGGTTATTGCCAATACTGATTGAAGAAAGACACGTACACGTGACTCCGTGGTTGTTATCGTCTTTATTTTGTCTCATTCATTACCACAGTGACCATAGCTTTGTGGTCGTTGTGATACATCGCGATCGGTTCTACTGCTACGCTAAACGCGTTCTTTCCAAAGGTCAAATCTACACACGACTGGTGACGCGTGGTCGGCGCATTGACGTCTGTGTAGCACTCAATTCCAAACCATTACAACAGGAAGGATACAATCCACTTGCCGTAGGGGCGCACTAGCTCGACGTCATAGTCTCTCACTATGACGACCGACTTGTCTTCAACGGATGAGGCCCAACCAAAGGCGTCTATTAGAAAGGTTTCAATGTCTCCTTTCAACGTAGCCGGAGAGACGTAGACCATCTCTCCGGCTACGTAGACCGGAGAGACGTAGACCGTAGACCGTCCCATCTTCCATCTGCACGGCACATGCTCGATGGTCCCGAGCCGTCGGCCGCTGCGCATTGGGCGGCAGCGGCTTCGCGTCGCTTTCATGCCCATTCATTCTTTTGGTCTCGTTGCCGCCCTTTCAAGCCACGTTCTCCTTCTTCAGAGCGAACTACGTGCGTCCTGCCCATAGCAAGCCCAAAGTGCGTTCAAAGTTCAAAGTGCAACTACTGATAACGTCGCTAGGGCGACGACTACGTCAGAAGAGAAAGAGGAACTAGGACTGGTGGGTAGACCATGAGGTTTTATTATTATTTTCAGCCCCTTCAATCAGGAGCGAAGGAGCGCCGGCGGCGCTCAGGTGGTGTGAGGAGCTGCGGCCGCGCCGCGAACATATGGGGAGAAATTCCCGATTTATACGCTGTGTCCGCTCACCAAAAAAATTTCCAGAGCTTAGACACATGCAGCTTAGCTGTAAAAATTGTGAATCGCAGGTCTCTCCAGTGCTTCAGCGCATGAAATCTGAGCGGAGTGGACTGGAAGCGGCGATCTGCTAGAACTTTATATTAACGCGAGAGCGTTAAGGGCCCCGCGTTGCAGAAAATCTGGTGTCGGCGTCGGACGTCGTTTCGCGGAAAATCATTCCGGACCACAACCATGCAGGCCCTCCGCGTGGTGCAGAGGCGTTACTAAACTAACTGACTTTCTCAAACTAACATGCGCCAGAAAACTCAGTGCCCTTTCCCTGTGTGAAGAAGGATGACTAGCGAAGCTATGTATGTGGGCCCCTTAATGGCGAACTGCACCTCCGCCGCGGGTCGGCCCGGCATTGCACTACCTCCGGGATTTTTACCTACACGCGGACACGATAGCGGGAAAAGTAGCCCTTAACAGCTTCGCTGAACAAATCGTAAAATACGACCTGAACACAACCTACAGACATGATAACGCCAAATCAGAACGCACCAAGAGTCTGCCAAAACCAACATTTAGGTAGGTTTGCCATATTTTGTTCCGTAAATTCATTCAACGAATTGGCGCAAGTTTATATTTACCGAAAGTACACCTTGGCGACACTCACGTATAATGAAGTGTCAGTAAATAAATCAATAGTCATTTTTCAGTAAAATATCACTTGGTAAACTTCTGCGAAAATGCAGGGCTCCTAATGCTTTTTCTTTCTGTCCGCTAGCTCCAATAAAGACCAATATGTTGAAGACAAACCTTTTTTAGGTTCAGCAGGCCTAGTTCAGAAGCTATACCACACCGAAATAACGTCTACAATAATTTTCTCGCGAAAACGTTTTTCACGTACGTGCGCAAATTTTCGAAAGCACACAACGTGGCAAGAACAATTATTTCAACAAGTATAACTTGAGAAATGAACCTGAGCGAAGTAGTCAATAGCCGTGGCTTTTTACAAAAAAATCTGAGATGGTCAAGGTATACGTCTTAGACAATTGATGAAAATGACGATATAGTGATGATCACGACGTCTCGACAGCGGCGCGCGCATGCGTCAAACGGAACTAGCACACTTTCATTTATCGAAGTGACGTTTCTATTCCTCGTATCTCTTTCGAACTTGCAATTTCACGCCCACTGCGAAGCGCTCCCGTGCAGTTTTGTGCTAGATACTCAAAGGTGAGGTAAGTTCGCCTCTATTGCTACGAATAAATACGTGACCGATGTTGGGGACCGAACCTCTGCAATCCAGCACAGCACCCCAATACCTCACCATTGGGCCACGATCGCATGCACGCTACTGTCGGAGCAAAGTTGCTTTTTGAAACATTTTGAAACGGCAAGGTTTTAAAAACCTCAGTTAAATACAAGCTTCTAAAAAAAGATTCTAAGGTTCAAAGCGTTATGCGGCCATTATGGGCAATGTTTCCCAGAGTTCTGAAATAACTGTATAAGACACCAAGTTCATATTCGGTGAACATAGGAGGCCCGGTAAGTACAATGTGCGGCGAAAATATAACGCATCTGGATGCATGTACCCATGCTTACACGTCCTTTTCTTCGACAGTGGCACGTCGCAGGCTACGTACAAAGTGCCACAAGTGTGCAAAAAGCGGGTGGGCAGATCATTTCTCTCGCACCGTTAATATCTACCGTGGCATTTACTGCGATGTATTTGTCCGAGTAAGTGAGTTCGCTGCCAGAAGCTGTCCGTCAGAAGTACATGGAGAAGCTCTTCCCCTGTGGAGAGCTGTGCCCTGATCGTTTCCTCATAAATGGCTAGAAGAACCATCCGAAGTGTTAGGCAAAAGTGCGATTCAACGATGTAGCGATACGCACAGAACACCCTACGTGAAATTCAGCCCGTGCCGGAAGCGCAGCATGCGTATACACATAACTCGTCTCCAGTAAGCACCGCGTAACTACGAATCAAGCTGAACTGCCATGCATATATAAGGTGCGTACCTGAGCAATGGGCTGCGTATCTGAGCACCGCTTTTGTTGGAAACTTCTATGAAAATGGTCGCATTTCCTCTTGTAAGCGTAGATATGTGCAATGACCGCCCCCATACAGTGAACCGCACTTACCAGTGACGAGTAGAACTCCGTAGGTTCTGTTGGCGTCTGACGGCAGCCATTTGTCACGCCGCATTGCCAACGCCCAAGTCTGTCGCCGCTTCGTGTCTCTTGGGAATGGGCAACTAAATGAAGCCGATAGGATTTTTTTCGTGCAGTTTACGCGATCCAATTGAGCAACAACTCGCCAGCACGACACGCCAGCTCAACGGACATGTACAAAACACACACACGCACAAAAGAAAGGAAGAAAGCGCACCCGTGATACACGAAGCTCTCAGCGTCTGCCAACGCGCATGCGGCGTGCTTTTTTCCCACAGAACACACGCGTGCACCCGAACATCACGTGATCGTCTCGTCATGACATAACTCTGGAGAAGTACATTCGAAGTTTTGCAAATAATCACTGAACCTTCGTTTTTCGCTATTTTAGTGTGCTTTGAGGTTCGCGCTACGTGCCCCCAGCGTCCTCGGTGGCATTAAACGAGACACGCTATTTCTGTTTGGCTAAATATTTATCAGGCTATCGGTGACGTTTAGGCGAAGTTCAAAGTGCGTGGATTGATTACGAATTTTGCAATAAATTACACATGCAAGCACTCCGGGGAATTACAAGTGTTTTGCGAACGGCGAAAAATTTCTCCCATTGCCCTATGAGTACTAAGGATACGACCATGATCAAATTTGGTCAATATGGAGCAAGCGGTACGTAAAGCTAGTAGGCATGGGAAGCCAAATATCTGTTAAATAATTAATCCTTGCACAGAGAGAGAGAGAGAGAGAGAGAGAGAGAGAGAGAGAGAAATAACCTTTATTTGCCCCAGCAAAAAGAGCCCCAGGAGTAAAGAGTCTTCCTGTCTCTTCGCCTTGCTCCTCTCTTTTCAGTTGGCTGATGCTTCTTGGAGCTCAGCGGTGTCCAGGGCCTTGCGGATGACTTCTCTTTGATCATCTTCCTTCGAGCTGGTCATTAAAGTCTCCCAAGATTGTCTATCCCTATCTGGTATATTGTATCTAGGACATGTCCATATTACATTCTTGCTAGTGCGGCTAGTTTTTCTCATCTGCAATTGCTACAAGGCACATAGACAACACGAAAGCTTGCTGAAAGTGCCAAAATACGAATGACTGGCTATCAATGCACCATAAGAAAGGAAAAAGATTGCCCGATTTTACCTTCGGCCTTTTCACGTGTAGGATGAATAAACTAGTAGAGAGAGGCCGGACCGATTATAGTTTGCTTGCACAAGATTATTTTCCGTCCGCTTGAGCTCTCCAACTCGGCTCTTACAAAGAGAGAAAGCTGGCAATTAGTTCCCGCGCGCTTGCCTGCGCCAAGATTCAAACGTAGTTGCTGCTCATTCTTCAGCTGCGCATTTGTGTCTTCTGCGAGCATTAACTCAGCTAGTGAGGCCCAGACATGTCGCTCACGTCTTAAACAGCAAACGCGTCCTAAACCTTGCTAAGCTTGCGTGACGCCATAGGCCATTGTGCAAGTTCTCTCTTCGGTCAAATGAGCAGAGGCAAAGTACAGAAGATTTCCAAACTAACCATAGTGTTGAGTAATTAGTTAAAAGGACCGGCGAGACTGAATGGCACTCATTAACGTATGTATATATGCTATAACGTATTTCTTCCTTTCCACGGGTAGAATACAAGCGTAAGAAGTACTTAGTGGGAGCTGAAGTGGTAGTTTTCAGATTATTTGCTTTTATTATCTGTTGCAGACAGTAAGTACTGCGAGAAAGTTAGCTCGAGCATATTTTTCGAGCTAATAGTTTGTTGCCCCGAAGGAAGAGCAAAAAAATCCGACAATCATGCCAGCTTATGTATGAAAAACCGTTCATTAATTCTAACAATGCGTAAATATACAGCCACTTCTATTGCGTTCAGCGGCGTTGTCACTTCATGAGGAGCACTCGATCAGTTTCAAAACTTAAGCTAGTCTGCAGAGAGAAAGAGCTTGTGTCCAGGTAAGCCAGCTCGCTCGAGTTAGCAATATTTTACATGACGTTTCAAGGCTTTTAACGTCTGACAAGTTTCGCGTCGTCAGGGACTGCTAAAAACTCCAGCGGAGCCCATCTCACGATGACTGTCGACGTTATTGCGATTAGCATTCAAGTATGCAGAAACACCCGTATTGTTGAAGTCATCTTTATTAACAATATGTAGTGGTCCCTCTGGGATTTACTTTGCTTCGGCTATATGCGACATACGCTGTATCGGGGATCAGCCCACTTTGCTATGAGATTCACTCTCCAGGGTCGGCTACGACCATGACGTCATGACGACGACTGTGATGACGATGGAATGACAAAGAAGGAATAACGTTAGCGGAACGACGAAGGCGATATGACGACTATGAGACGGCGATTCCCAAATGACGACGATGATATAATAAGGACAGCGTGACGACGACGGTAAAATTACAATTGGATGACGAAGCTGGGAATGACGACGACGTAACGGCCTCAACCGTATTGCGACGATGGTATGACAGCGAATGCGTGATGACAACTCTATGACGACGACGCAAGGAAGACCGTGGCATGACGGCGGCAGCAGAATCATGACTGAATGACGAAAGCACGATGATCTGCAGCAGTTAGTGTGAACCGTCCAAAAACATAGTGGTAAAGGTGAGTGAGAAGAATAAAGTTGCATGCACAGTGACAAAATTCGTGTGCACCAAGCAAAGGAACACCTGGATGATAACGATAGCTGCAAGGACGTCGACGTACATTCCAGAGCAGCAAGTCGTGCTCTCGTACATTCTAGAACGTACTAACCTATTCGTTCAACGTACACATACAGTCTCATTACTCAGGCCGGCATCACTATTGAAAAGGCAAGAAGGGCTAACAAAATGTGCGACACAGCGAGCGCTTCTTCACGGACGCGCTAACATGACAATATTGCGAATTTTGTCAGGGAAAAAAGTAAGTCATTGAACATATGGCAATCACTCCTCTAGTCTCACCAATTTCTATGTATTCGTCCACAAAGAAGAGGCGAAATGCAATCGTGTACCGCTTAGTACTTCCTTTTTTCGAACGCCTTTCTAAAATGCAGGGTGAGATAAACATATGTGGAACAACTACATGCATTTGTGGCATATTTTGAGTGCAAATACATGAAACTCTCTGGTGTAGTGTCAGCATTCCAGCTAATTGGATGTGTTCTCAGCTAAAACTGCCTTCAATTGCAGCATTGCCCTAGAGTAATGTCATAAGAATTAGTTCGTGAAATTTATTAAAGTAAATAGCTACTCGCTGATGGCGCCACAAACTGTCACGTATAAAGGGCGCGAATATTGTGATGCACAATAAATTAAACTCTTAATATTCATATAACTCGCGCTGCTGAGTTCGAGGGCGCGCGTTCCATCCCCGCCATGGCAGCTGCATTCCCATGTGGGCGTATTGCATGAAACGCTCGTGTAACGTGAGTTAGCTTTCCGTTAAAGAATTCCAGGCGCTAAAAATTATTACGTAGTCCAGCACTATGTCATATCATCATTATCAGATCGTGGTCTCGGTACGTAAAGACAAAAAATTTGTTTTTTTATTACTCATGCACTCATGGGCTTCTGCGGAAACACCTGGTTCATTGTGTTTCTTTAGTGTACCCTCGTTGTGATAACCACGCCGTACGCTATTGTCGGCATCACAAAATACTCCTAGTAGCATTTTACCAAGGCGGTGTTCTAAAATAATTATGGCCGCATATCGCAAACTTGAAACGCCTTTGCGGATCTAATGTGGCATTTCCCTTCATCGCCTAGGCTTGTCTGTTCGCTTTTAAGGGCACTGTTCATTTTGGCTGGCTTAGCCATAGATCTTTCTGACAATCTTGAAAACTTTGTGCAAATAACATATTAATATATTTTATTGTATACTAATTAATGAGATTTGTGTGAAATTTATTAATTTGTTGGCGCAAGGCCTAGAGACATTTGTTATAGTGCACTGAGAAGAAAACAAACATAGCTCTGGGGTGAATGTTTGCTTTTTATTGCGATGGTAATCATAGGTACACTCCAAAGAAATTTCCGCTATCCTCACCACCATTGTCGTAGGCGTGTTGTTTGATAAAATGTCGAAGTGCGATAAGATCCTATTGCATCCTGCGCGTAATATGGTGCAAGTTCTAGGGAAAGTATGCGAGGGTGAGCAAGTGAGGATGGTGGCTTATATTCACCACCTTGCCGCTCGCGCAGTGTTATGCCCGCAAGGGGGAGGAAAGGGAGGAAGGTGAGAGCTCGTCTCCTCTTCTAGCCCGGCCGCTGTTGCATATGACGCGGTTGAGCGCGTCTCTGTGCGCTCTCTCTCGGAGGTAATAGAGTGTTTTAGTTGAGCGTGTTTGCGCTCCGCTAAGCAGCTAAGCGGAGCGGAAGCGCGAATGCGCATGCGCCGTCCGCTTAGCCGTAAGCGGGCGAGCGGAGCGAGGAACACGGTCCGCTAAGAAGCTGCCTGAGCGGAGCGTGCCGCGCAGCACTTTGGCTAGCGTTGGCGTCAGAACGGATTGGATTGGATGCAGAAAGCAAGCGCGCTGGCTAACACGTGGTGTTGCCCAAGACGGCGCTTTATTTTCCATTGGATAAAATGGACCGGTAACGCATTACAAGCGCACGTCTAGGTACTTCATGGAGAAATAAGTTATATATATACATATATACGTTTTAATGTATAAGAGCGATCATAAAGTGTTTTTATTTTCTTTCATTACCCTGAATTTAGCCAGGGGCCGCTGCAACTACGAAAGGTCCGCTCCGCTGCGCTAAACGTAAAACTAAAACGTGAAAATCGCCCGCCGCTCCGCTGTGGCTTAGCGGGGCAGCTGGGAGCGGAGTGTACCGTAAAGACGCTCAACTAAAACACTCTAATATGCGGCGCGGGCAAGCGCTAAGCTACCCGAGATGATTGCTAGCTTTGGGAGCGCTATGTTCTCGTGTGTCTAGTGCTCGAAGTCAGGTAATAAAGTTGTTTCGGAGATACACTAAAGCAAGAGGCAACATGAAGCGTCCGCTAGCCGCCACCACCGCTGTCCATCGCCTACGGACACTACCACAAAGCCAGCGTTGTGATAGTGTCCGTGGTCACCAAGTGATATCTGTTCACGCATGCCTTTGTGCGCGTGACATCGCGTTTGTTAACTGAATCAGTGAGCGAATGTTTACTGCAATTTATATGGCCAACAAAACTACGACATCTACTTCGTACAACCCTAATCTCTTGCTATCGCTATCAACACTTTGCCTTTCAAGCAGGCAAGAGCAAAGTATAACGCAGGCAGGGTTCTCAACATGCACTTCCCTGAATACTATATAAAGAAGACCGATCAGAACTCGGGCTGGGGCGCACGCTCGGAGAGCTCGAGGAAGCAGAAGACGAGGCAGAATAGAACAGCCAGCTCACAGTTCATGGACAATCCTCCTGTGTGGGTATGAGCCATAACAGCAGGCCATCATCATTAGCCAGACCGGTGTTCGGGTGTTGTCTCTGTCGTTGTTTTACAATGGCGCAGTCACGAAACACTGAGGTATCAGCCCTTAATCCGCCTCCGTCCACGGCCCTTCGAAGCGGACGAGTCCTTTCGTACTCGCCGTCACTATCGCCCAGGCGCGGCATCCATGCAAGTCTACACGACGTCTACACGGCAGGACTGCAACAATGAACTTGTCCGGACCTTGTCCATGTTGACAAACAGTTGAACAACATGGCAAGCAGCTCCACTTTCGGCACTGGATGCGCCAGACTTACTCTACTCTTTGAGAATCCAATTCCAGAGTTTCATGAGTTTAAGGACGACCATACCTCTTGGGTCTGCACCGTGGACTCTGCTGCCGTATAATACTCTTGGCTTTAAGAAACCCATCGCAGAAGGGCATCTTCGAGGAGCTGCTGAGGCTTGGCAGCGCTTCCATGGCAGCAAATATTCGTTATGACCAACTTGGAGCGCGGCTCTGACTTCCGTATTTGCAGCTCTTCCGAGTGATTACGACGCTCTGTTCATGGAGATGCGATCACGCCGACAAGCGTGACCGTCGTATTAGTAAAAAAAAAAAAAAAGACGGCAATTTGGGATTTTGCGTGTACCTAAATAATCACCAGGAGCTAAATGAGCACACCATACCCGATTCATACCCTCTGCCACGTATTGACGACACTATTGACACCGTAGAAAAATCAAGATTATTTTCGTCTTTAGATTTAAAAACGGGGAAGAGGATAAATTTAAGACTGCCTTACGTGCGCCCTCTCACTTATACGAATTCAACCGAAGTCCCTTCGACACGACGACATCCTGGTTATCGGTGCAATAGAAGAACATCTGTAAAACCTCAAGAAGGTTACAAGATGCCGGATTCCGAATGAACCGCGGTTTCCGAATGAACCAAATGAAAGTGCTAGTTAGGATTGACTGCTATACCGTACGTCGGTTACACCACGTCTCAGGACGGCGTCCAGCCCCTTCATGAAAGAATTGCAGCCGTAACGAACTATCCTGTGCCTACTTGTATCAAACAGCTGCAGGTAGTCCTGGGAATCGCATCGAATTTGCGCAAGTTTGCCCCCAACTTTGCGTCTAGTACTGCTCCACTCACGGACCTACTTAAGAAAGGAGCTCAATTTCAATGGGGACTTTCGGAGGGTGCCGCCTTCCGAACCCTAAAACACCCGCTAACACAGGGTCCTGTTCTATGCCACTTCCATGAAGGCTGGAAGACAGAAGTGCACACTGATGCTGGTCAGGTTGGTGTTTCGGCAGTTCTGAACCAGCGCGACCCTGATGGACGTGAGCACGTCGTCGACGGCAGCCGTAAACTCTCGGACGCATAGCGCCATTACCAGTCGAATGAAATTGAATGCCTGACCGTCGTTTGGAGTGTATACAAGAAGTTTGGACACTACTTGTCACTACTCCGCTTATGCACGGATGTTTGCTAAACAATACCTCAAGCACAAGTTTGCACGGTGGTATCGTTCGGGTGCCAAGATTACACTTACGACATACGACACCATTCAGGAGCATAAAACCACGTTGCGGACGCTCTATCGTGAAACGCTATTGAGGAAGGCTCTCTAAAAAACCGAGAAGGCTGGATCATTTTCTCTCAACAGGACGTTTCGAACGCCCAATGTGCCCACAATGACTTGGTGGCGATTATGAATTCCCTAACGAATATGGGGCGCAATTCGGAGTTCATTTTGCGCGAAGTTACGTTTTGTCATTGGGTCAATAAGGAAGACGAACGTCAGCGTCTGGCCATTCCTAGCTCCTTCCGCTCAAGCATTTTGCGTTCCATCTATGATACACCCGAATGAGACCACATGGGATATCGAGCCACCTTGCACCGCAAGGCACAGGAGCGCTTTTGGTGGCCGAGAATGGACAGAAATTTACGTTCGTATGTCACAGGCTGTGATCTGTGCCAACAAACAACACAAACGGCGTCCCGGGTGTCCACCTGGATAACTTACCCCTATCACGCCCCGTAGATAATTTTCCACACTGGGGGAATAGATCACATCGATCCTTTCCCAAGAACGGCAGCGGGTAACCGCTATATTATAGTCGCTGTAGATCATTTCTCAAAGTTCATAGAGGTCGCTGCCATGCTTTCGCTTGCCACCAGCTGCATCATAAGGTTCCTACGGGACTACTTCCAATGGATACACGGCCTCCCTAAGAAGCTCATCTCCGACAGGTCGACCACGTTCCTCAGCCGCGAACTCCGCACTTGTATACAACTAGCTGGAATTGAGTACCACTTCGCGTCAGCATACCACCTACAAGCGAACAGTCTGACAGAGAGCTCAACCAGACTATCCAAGCTCGACTCGCACCGTACTCTATAAATAACAAGCCAGGTGACGACAATTGGGAAGAACACCTTCAAGCGGTTGCAATAGCAGTTAATACGGCATTACGTAGCTCCACAGGCACCTCCCCTAAAAAAATGGTGCACGGCCAAGTTCCAACGTTGGACACTACACTCAGCTTTGACACAGCAGTAAAAGTGGGACGTTCTGTTGCACGTCGGAAGCTTTGCCGCAACCTCCGAACAGAGGCGCACAAGATGATTACACATGCATGCCCAACAACCGCAAAACGGTACTGCGACTGCCGCCGCCGGAATACTATATCGGCAGCGAGGTATGGGTGCAAGCAGGTGCACCGCCATCTTCAAAGAAATTAGGGGCGAAGTTCGAAGGGCCCTTCATTATTTCCGCATACGTGGGAATAGACAAGAGAAAACACACAGACACACACAGACACAGACAAGAGACAAACACACAGACAAGAGAAAACGAAACAACTTTGCCGTGCATGTGTCGCGTATGAAATACTGCGTCCTTCGGCAAACCGAAAGTGCTGCAATGTGTTTTTCTTTCAGTGGTACACCAGTCGCAGCGTGGCCCAGTATTAGGACAGAGCGGAGCTCGCGTTGGGGTGCTCGCTCGGCGAACGAGAGGAAGCAGAAGACGAGGCATAACAGAACAGCCAGCCAGGCGAATGGGTGTTGTCTCTATTTCTCCTTTACAATGTTTCTTTCGGTAGAAACTGCGACTTTTCTTTAGTTTGTGTTTCTTTCGCGTTGCGACATCTTGAGCACAGTAAGTACGCATATTGGTGACTCGCATTGGGCTGTTCTTTTTTACAGAAGCAGGTCGTCAATAATGCGCGTCTTGCGAAATAACCCCCTCGTTTGCTGCGCTTAATGATGTCAACGAGAAAGTGACACAATGGGGACATTGCAACAGGGCGGTTTTAGTTCCCACTGCGTTGTCATCATGAACATAGGCCATACAAGGGAATTGCATAAGTGCAGCCTGCACACCGCAGGCTAAAATAAGGCATCGCAGGATTACTGTCGCGATCACTTGGTTTGGAAAGTCGTGCTAATGTTTATCGTTCTTTTCCTTTCGCAGTCTCTACATTCAAGATAAGAAACCCAAGAGAACGGCCTTCGATTGAAAACAGGGCGGAGACAACATAATTATTTGATTTTATTCTTCTGCATGCACATGGTATCGACCTAGTGCCTCATTCATTCGTATACAAGAGCATAACAATGAAATTGTTTGTTTCTTAGAATAAATACTGCAAAACGAAACTCTTTCTGCATGATGTTTAATCAGATAAGATGCGAACTTTCTTGTATGTTTCAAAGACGCACGTTCTTTAAGATCGCGCATGTACCCGCTTTGTCGCAATACTTCCATCAAAACCACTGACAATAATGGTTCCGCGATACCATCAGATGAAATCGAAAACAAATATCTCGTCTGTTGATCTGCAGTGGAGTTGTATAGAGACCTTTGCGATTAAATGTCCATGGGCGCCACCCTATATAGAGCCCTCGGAGTGCTTGAGGGCCCATTTGAGCAGGTCCTGGAAAGCAATAGGCATAGCTTCGACATATTCGGTTAGACCCATGTGCAACAGACCTGTGAAGACGTGTTTTCGCGCCCCGAAAGAAAAGTTTAGAAAGCGAGTTTCGAGCTGTGTTTTGGCCATTCCGCGTGTACCTATAATAAGCAGAGCAGGTGGGCAAGGCACAGGGCTGCTACGGGAGACGCCCGGTAGCTGCGTAAGCTATAAGGCGCGTCGCTCACACGTGAGACAACGTTTATAAGACGGCCGTGTTTGCTAGCAAGATGGCTGTTTCGTCGGCGCTTGTTTATTTATACTATAGAAACGCAAAGCAAATAAACTGAGAGAGGGGGGTGTGATATAAATTGGCAAAAAAAGGCTAGAAGGTTTACTATGGCCGCGCCCGGTCGGCCACCCTGCACTTAGGGAAGGGGAAAGGAGGAAATGTAGATAATAAAAAAGAAAGATAAGACAAGTGCTAAAAAGTGACGTGCATAAAAAATATCAGCTGAACAGCCAACTCGATTGAATCCTGGAGCGGCAATCATTAATGTGAAAAGAATACCATGCACATGGTGCAGTGGTTAGAAATTGGAATACAGAATAGCAGACCCTTTTTCGAGGTGAGGTTTACTTCCTCTCTTCTTTTCCGACGTGAAAATTTGTAAGACGCTTAAGCTTCGCTTTTCAGAGTGGAACGCGATAGCATTCAAAGATCCCTAAGTGCTTCTCACGCTTCCCGGCAGATGTAGCTTATGTAATTGTAATGGTTACCTGGAAACGCTGGCGGCGAACCCTATGCACGAAGGCGAGCTTTGTGGTTCTTTTCTTTTTCGATGGTGTGCAAGAAACCGAGGGGGCCACGCCGCTCCTACTAACCAAGACCTTAAACAGCAGCTGGAAAACGCCATCGTGCTAAAACGGGTTTGCGTTTGAGTTTCCGCGCGAAATAATTGTTTTCTCGTATATTCAGATTAAAATCCCACCTTATCTTGTCTGTAAGTTGTGTGTAATTCGTACTTTACAATTTTTCTGGCGCATTTAACTTTAAGAATCAACAGAGCTAGTGATTGCATAAGACCTATAACCATAAGAATGAAGCATGACTGTTAATTTTAGGAGTCTTCGCCAGTCTCTACTGGCACACTTCGTATCGCTTGCGTATTGTCTGAAAGCGCATTACTCCTTTATTCTTTTCCCTTTTTTGTAGGACCTCATCAGCTTGGGCCACATGCCTGAAAGACACCCCTGGTTCATTCACACAAATGACAGGGGCCAGGCTGTTTCAGTGGAGATGTTGCAACACTCGGGCTTTGTTCGCACTGCGTCATCGTCATGAGCATACATCACGCAAAGTCAATTGCGTGTTTGCACCGGAGATAACTCAGATATAGAAACATGTCGCTGAACAAATGTATTAAATATAGTTGTTGCGGAACAGGGTCTTTTTGCTTGTCCTTTACCTTTTCCTGTTCTTGAGCTCAATAATGAGGCTTAAAAGATAAATGTGCTTCTCAATCAAACCCACTTGCCCATCGTATTCAGTCCTCATCGACCATCATCCGTTATATATGTGTCGATTACTTCATGCAAGCATAAAACAGCTTCCACTACACCCAGTCTGTTTGTAGAACAGTTGCTTCCATTACGTGCTGACTCACTGTTATATTAAATCTCGCTGTGTTTTGCGGTTGCCAGGTGTGATCCGCTGATTAGCAAGAGAAGTTTGAAAAAAAATGCCTCAATTATGACCGTTTAATGAGATGCGTTTCACCGAATAAAAACTATAATATGCCTAAAGAAAGCCAGACCGAACATTGTAAAAGTTACACTAGATGTGCAGCAATGATTCGACAGTCTTTGGTTCGAGTACAACAAGGAAAAAGGACAAAAGGCGCTAACGGTGATAAAGCTTTCTGATGATGCCCTTGCAGAATGTTAACTGGCATAGTTCAAAAGAATGGCTTAGGACAGTCACTAAAAATTCAGAAAAGCTCACGAAAACACGAATTTAACTTTCACCACACAAAGTAAGGGCTTGTCGTTTGGTGACCGAGGTTTCATAAACACATACGATTAGAAAAAAGCCACGTCGGTTTTACCGACATAGAACATTTGAAGTGTGTTCAATTCCACGATGTATTTTAGCATTGCTGTCTGTCATATCTCGAAACTGCGTTGCGGTCTTTCTTTCTCAGTTGGAAGTCGTCTTCCACTCCATTTTTTATTCTTTCTGAACTGCTTAATACTGTTCTTTCTGTCCAAATCTATATGTGCTTTAGCTTAGTATAAACTGTGGACTGTACCCGACTGCTTCTGACATAATATTGTTCGTTCATTCTGCTTTTCAGCGCCTCACCAATTTTTTTCCATGAGGTAACGAAAAAAAATGATTCGTAATTATTTTTGAAATGTCGTTTTTTGGACATAAAAATTCGTCATTGCGCCATGTAACCCCATACATAATCATAACTATTGAACATACCAGGAAACCTGTGCGGAAATTCAAGAGCCCATTGAAAAAGGTCGTCGCGATTTCTCTATAGAAGATAGCGGCGGTGGGTTTAGTTTTTCCAATTTCCAAAAAAAGAAAAAAAGGAACAGAGGGAGAGACACAGAGGCTTTAAGAAAAAAATAATCGTCGTTTAGAAATGCGCTGCCTTAGTCGGCACTGCCTCAAGCGACGTTAACGCGGCGCAAAAATGGGACAGCCATGGCTCAAGTTTTGAAGCACCGCACGTGGAAAGCGTAAACTGTGACTTCACTGCGGCACCTTAAAAAAAAGAAAAGGAGGGCCTCGTAAGTTTCATTTCTTTCATATTAATACGATTATGAAAACGGTAGCTAATTTTAGCATCGTCTTGCCAACTGCCAATTTTGCCAACTGGACAGTTGGCAAAGAACATGTACAATTATTTACCCCGTGCGCGTTTCCTTTGTTCCTTTCTTTTATGTGGGTATATGTAATCGGATGTGTGGAAACTTTCTAGTCAGCTGGAATTGTACGCACCGAGGAAGAATACAAGATTTGTGCCGAAATTCACAAGATCACACAGTCCCAAGAATGTCTTATGGAAAAGTGCAGGGGCGATTGTATTCGTCTCTCAGGTGTGAAAGAGTGGCAGAATAGTCAGCTCATTTCATAACGAACGCAAGCAAAGCGCAATCCAAACGCCAAAAGGGGTCGCAAAGAGCCCAGCGGAGGGAGATGGCTGGTGAAACTCTAGAGCACAGTTGTGTCCGTTAGCGTAATAGCTCTCTCTCTCTCTCTCTTCAGCTAAGTTGCACTGGAAGTTTCTTAGTAGCTCTAAATAGTTTTTCTTGCGGCGAGGAATAGGAGATCCCAACCAAGTGCGCAGCATACAAACGCCCTCTGAACAAACACGTCGGGCTTATAAAATACTCCCTGCTTTTATATTAAAAAAAAAACTACCAGAGCTGGCTTCCACAACCAGTGACACACTTGTGGGCATGGAAGAAATGCGGAAAGTGTACAAGAAACACTACAACGTTAAGGGTTGTAAACATTGTGAAATTGGGATCAGCTCCGTGAACCGATACACAACAAACTGGACACTTCTAGATGAACTAGAGATCAGAAAGTTGCGTAAAAGGGTCTACGTGAGCGCAAAGTTCTTTTTCTCTGCAGATAAAGATAATACAATACGAGAATGTTAAGTCCATCAAGTAAACACCATACCGCATATTTATGAAAATGGCCTATGGCGGCTATGACGACATCTGTATTAGTATTGACCCACTTGAAAAGGGGGATATGACACATAAGATAGCCCAATGAATACCAAAATTGAGCGTTGTGTTGACTCACTATAAGTGAAATTTGTAAAACGCCACATAGGGTTGGTTCTAAATGGGACGATTTTTGTGCAGTCAGGCCTGAGGAGTACTGCTTCCATTATAACACTGCCCTTTTGCTGTTATACTGCATTTTCACGAGATCCTATCAAATATATTTTAAAGCCAAGCTTTGTTTGCCTCTTCGGCCGATTTTCCGGGTGGTGCTGCCATGGTCTTGCTCGCGCCCGCCGCTGGGTTTCTTGCAACTCCACCAGATGGCACTCGCCTCCGCGCATCCCGGCCGGCGATACCGCGGCAGTATTTCAAAGTTTGTGCGTATGGCGCGTGCTCCGCTTGTTTTTCTATGCGACAAAAATGCAGATGCTGGGATGTGGAGGTCGCGTGATGGGCTGTGATAGTGCAACCATTACAATCGTCTGCTGAGCACGAGGTCGCGGGATCGAATCCCGGCCACGGCGGCCGCATTTCGATGGGGGCGAAATGCGAAAACACCCGTGTGCTTAGATTTAGGTGCACGTTAAAGAACCCCTGGTGGTCAAAATTTCCGGAGTCCTCCACTACGGCGTGCCTCATAATCAGAAAGTGGTTTTGGCACGTAAAACCCCAAATATTATTATTATTATTACAATCGTCCATAGCCTTGGAGCTGGCGTCTCAACAGCGTGCTGACCACGTATACAGAAATACACGCCAGCAAAATGCCTCCAAAGCGTACACTCAGCGTCGAGAATGCCCAGGCACGAAATAAGCATCGAGCTAGCAGTAGCATCTTCGCTACGCAGCGAAACGTGATGCAGACCCCGAATGTGTGTATGCAATGTACACATACAATTATATAATTAATGAATAATAGGTATATCCGCATAATTGAATTAAAGTTTAACACGTCCTCCACGATGCGATGCGTCATGTGAGGAAATCATAATGCTCAACCCTCTCAGAGATTACGAACAATGACGCACAACACCGCAAGCTAACACGGCTCCCTGTGTGTTCTCTGGGCTACGCCGACAAACAGCAGTGGTGCACGCAATGTAACTTTTAACATCAGCGCACCATTCACGACTAAACGCTGAAGAAATTACACATTCGCCGCCAACATCACAATTAAGTATCGTCAATCAAAGCAAGCAGCATACAAAGCTTCGCTTACATCGACTCCTACAGTGCGTGGGACCACCAATTTCTTGCGTTATGAAATTTGGTTACTGGGATATAAAGAGGACGAAACACAAACACAAAAGGTACAGAAAGCAAGGCGCCCATCTTTTCAGCAAAAATATTATCTTTGCGCTCGCCGAGGTGCGTAGTGGCTATTGCGTTGCACTACCAAGCCCTATGGCGCTTGCTTGAATCAGGGCCGCGGCGACAGCATCTATGGGGGGGTTAAATGCAAAAACTCCCGTGTACCATGCATTGGGTGCATGTTGGTAGTGATAAAAAAAATAAACCGTAGTGCCCCACTACGGCATGACCCCTAACAATATAGCGGTTTTAGCATGTAAAACAATAGAATTTTATTTCTCGTTTTTTTTTTCCCCGATTCGCCTGGTATCGCCAGCTATAATAGCAGATTATTATGTTGGGAAACAGTCGAACCAAAAAACACAAGAGCGAGCTTTTAGGATATGAAATTTCTCATCAGAAAAAAAGAAGCTCCTAAGAATATGTATCTCTTATTTATCGGAACACGCAAACCCCCAATTGCAGTCAATTATACTCTAGCAGGAGCCTTGTAACGCACCTGATCATTCTATAAGGCACGTTTCGGAGCCGCATGTCAGCCCTGAGAGCAGGTATAGTATTTCCTTCTTCTTCTTTTTTTACGTCTCTTGTTCCCCATGCAAAGGTAAAAAGTCCAGGAAATTCAAAATAACTGAACCGAGAAATAGGCTGAGAAAGAAAGAAAACAATAGAAATAGGCGTTCTTCGACATCATAGAAAGCATCTCCATCGATCAGCACCATTTTTCAATGTCAGCTTGTCGTTGCCAGGTGTCATTCATGTAATTCCCACTCCACAAACTTCCCGACGCCGGAGTGCCTTTCTTCTTCTTTCTTTTTTTCTTTTCTTGCCAGCTATTTACTCTTCCTACTTCCCTGCTTCTCTTTTTCTTCTTTTACAGTCGTTAACCTCAAAGAGTCAAGCACTATTGCTCTATTTAAAAATAACGGGAAAGTCGTCGCTATAATAATAATAATATTTGGGGTTTTACGTGCCAAAACCACTCTCTGATTATGAGGCACGCCGTAGTGGAGGACTCCGGAAATTTTGACCACCTGGGGTTCTTTAACGTGCACCTAAATCTAAGCACACGGGTGTTTTCGCATTTCGCCCCCATCGAAATGTGGCCGCCGTGGCCGGGATTCGATCCCGCGACCTCGTGCTCAGCAGCCCAACACCATAGCCACTGAGCAACCACGGCGGGTCAGTCGTCGCTATGAAAAAAAAAAAAAAAAAAAAAAACTGGTTAAAAAAAGTCATGCGTGGCTCTGCGAACACAAACACCAGAGACCAGAGGAGCTGGGGGAAATCCAGTAAAGTAGTGCCAAACCGCACACTTGGTCTAAACAGTTTTCATAAAAAAGGGCTAAAGACGAAGACGAAGTCGAAGGAACACATAGGAGAGGACTGTTCCTTCGAATTAATCTTCGTCTTTAGCGCTTTTTTTTTTATGAAAACTGTCAAGATGAACCAACTCGCCCAAATCAAGGTATTGCTACTTGTCTAACTTTTGCTGGGCTTCACCCAGCTCCGCTGGTCTCTGTTTTTTTTTCCACTGCGAGAAAGAGGACCGCCGAAGCGAGCGCGCGGGTTTTTTATCGGAGAGCGATGACGTCGCACCACCTGTGTCCCTCGTTGCCTGGGCCGAAAGGGTCGCTCCTCGTGAGGGGCAATCCTAGGACTCGGGCCTGCCAGATCATAACTCCCTCCCTCCCGCTCCTTCTCCCCCGCTAGACTCCACCCACCCTCGCCACGTCGCTATGCTGCGCGATAGTATTCTTATACTCTGCTTTCACTCACTCTCTGCTCTCTCTCCCCCGCTCGGCGAAGCTGCGGACGCCAATAGTAACGCCGCGAAGAGTTAACAGCTCCACTGTAAAAACGTGCTTCACCATTTGGAAGTTCACCATGCCTATAAAAGAGTGACAGAATACGCCCTTTAGCGTAACAAATGCCGACAGCTTATTTCATGGACAAATGAACAAGTATTCGTGGCTACCTCGTACAATACGCTGTGCGACGTATGTGACGATGCACTGAGACAACCGTGGCACCCTGAAGACAGCTACTGCCGAAACTGGATAGTCGAGTGCCACGTCATTTCAGCTCATTTTCAGCTCCCCAAAAATAGTCACGTGGGCTATTGCAGTGGCACCTATAAGTGTATGTAATGGCGAATTCGGTAAATCGCACCGGCGCGCACTGGAGCACCGGCAACGAAGAGGCGGCACAACGTATACGGCGCATCACGCAGCTAACGTTCGGGAACAGCAGCTACGCCATCAACGCACACGTAGCGGCGCCGGAGGGCACGTTGCGGGGGGTCATCCACGGGGTGGACGCGGGGACCTCGCCGGAAGAGCTCAAGGCGAACCTTAGAGTCCGAACGCAAGGAGTCAAGATCTTAGCAGCCAGAATGCTGGGACGGTCGAGCACGGCAGTCATCACATTTGATGGCCCCATAATCCCGAAGCAAGTACTCTACTACGGTGGAGAGATGTGGTGCTATCCGTACCGCCCGACGAGACAAGTATGCTACAAATGCTGCCAGCAGGGGCATCGGTCGGACGTCTGCCCGAATCCGGAGGCCAAGGCCTGCAAGCAATGTGGCTGCCAAAATCCAGCGGAACAACACCAGTGCACGCCCAAATGCCTGATATGCGGGGGCGACCACGTTGCAGGCACGCGGGACTGCAAGCAACGACTCAAGACGGCAGGCGAGCTGCGAGGAGGTCCCCAGGGACATCAGCAGCAGAGGCGCAGCCGCAGCCGAAGCAGAGGCGGCGCAAGAAGACCGAGGTGGTTCCGAGACGAGGGCCAGGACCAGGGTCAACAAAACTTCAATGCCTACCGGAGCGGGTCACGGAGCTGGAGCCGCGACCGGGGCCGGAGCCAGAGCCGAGGGTCCAACCGGGACGGATCCTATCCACCCTTGGGCGGCACGGGCCAGCAGCAGCAGCAAAAACAGCAAAAGAAGAGCGGCGGCGGCGTTAAGGTGAGCTGGGGGACCGGCCCTCCCAAAACACTTTTTGCTCCGCACTCGGGACCACACACTAACAACACGCAGACAGCGGCCGAAAGACAACTAAGTGAAGAAAACAAAAGTCTCAAACGCGAACTCGAGCTAAGCCGAGAAGAAACGCGACAACTCAGAAAGAGGATAGACGACCTAATTAAAGAAATGCAAGCGCTCAGACGAGCGGGGTACTCGCCGATTAGAACGCCAACGCCACCACCGCAGGCCGTGGCACCAGTGCAGCAAAACACAGAGGAGAAAAGCTTTAATGATGAAATCAGGAATTTCATGACTAGCGTTCAAAACCAAATGCAACAGATGCAAAATCAGATGCAACAAACGCAACAAAAGATAGCTCTGCAGGACCAGAGCTTCCGTAACTACGTCAAAAATCAAAACACGCAGAAAACCACTAATGACGCCAGGGATAGGCTATACAATGACAGGAGATTCGGATCAGAAACCCAAGGTACAAGCAACAACAGTAGCAACGCAACATGGCAGGACAAAACCAACTAGAAGTATGGCACTGGAACTGCAGAGGGTACAAGCGCAAGCAAGGGCTCCTGCAACAGTTCATATCTACGCGAGAAAATCCACCAGATATAATCATGCTACAGGAAACCAATAATACCCCCGCACTCAGGGGCTACACTTGCCAGGAGAGTGGCCGCACCGCGACTCTCATAAGTAACAAAGTAGTAACCATAGCGCATAAAGAAATCGAGGACACCCAGATAGAACACGTGATCACGGAGGTGATTCCCAAAAGGAAAAAAAAGGCTAGAAGTACGTACATATTAAACTTGTGCAGCCCACCTAAACAGACAAGAGGAAACTTTATTAAACTTTTCGCGGAGGCCAAAAAATTGGCGGGACAAAACACCCTAATCATAGCGGGAGACTTTAACGCTAAAAGCCCGCGCTGGGGCTATAAAAAGGAAGACAAGAAGGGACGAGGCATCTGCACGGCGGCAGAAAACACCGGGTGCGAGCTGCTAACCGATGAAAACCAGCCGACTAGACAGGGAAACAGCGTCAGTCCAGACACGTGTCCCGACCTAACCTTTATCAGGGGCGCCAAGCAGGCAGAGTGGGAAAACCTGCTCGAGAACCTTGGCAGCGACCACCACATAATAAGAGTCAGCACGGTGGCAGACAATGTCAAGAGGAAAATTGGTACGGCTCGGCTGACGGATTGGGACGCCTTTAGAGCACACTGTCGACAGCTAAAGGGTAACATTACCTCGGTTGAAGAATGGAGCCAGCAACTCAAGCAAATTCAAAAAATGTACACGCAAGAAGTGCATAGAACCGAACAAACACCGGAGGTAGACAAGCGGCTCCTCAGGCTCTGGGAGGCTAGACGCGGGCTCACCAAGAGATGGAAAAGACAAAAGCTAAATAAGAAGCTAAAGAAGAAGATAGCGGACATCACTAGGCAGACGGAGGAGTACGCGACGCAGCTGGCCAGACAGGGGTGGCAACAGTTTAGCAACTCGCTGAACGGGACCCTAAGTACGGCCAAAACGTGGCGCATCCTCAAGGCCCTAATGGACCCTAGCAAGAACAAGTCCGAAAGCGGCAAATCGATCCAAAGTCTGGTCCACCAGTACGAAGGTTCCGAAGAGCAGCTCCTGAAAGAAGTCCGAGAAAAATGCTACGGGAAAGACCAAATCGAAGGTTACAAAGGAGATTATCTCGGTGAGGAAAACCCGAAAATGGACCGACCCATCACGAGAGAGGAGGTCACCGAGGCCGTGAGAGCGGCCACCAAGAATACAGCAGCGGGAGCGGACAAGATTCGAAACTCGCTCATAAGAAACCTAAGCGACGAGGCAGTCGATCAGCTGACGTCGTACCTCAACACGCTCTGGCAAGAGGGGAAGGTACCGGCGGAATGGAAACACGCCATCGTGGTCATGATACCCAAGCCGGGCAAGAAACTACAGATCGAGAATCTCAGGCCGATCTCGCTTACGTCGTGCCTGGGAAAACTGTATGAGAGAATAGTCACCAAAAGGATCCAGCAGCACCTGGAGAACGGGAGGTGGTACCCTGACAGCATGTATGGCTTCAGGGCCAACCTACCGACGCAGGACGTCCTCCTGCAACTCAAAGAGGAGGTACTCGACACAATGCCCAAGGCGGGTGAAAACGTTGTGATGGCGCTCGACATCAAAGGCGCCTTCGACAACGTCAGCCACGCGGCCATAATGGAGGGCCTCAACAACACCAACTGCGGAAGGAAAGTACACGACTACGTCAAGGACTTCCTAACCGACAGAACGGCAACGGTAGGGCTGGGGGAGTTGAGAAGCGACACCTTCTCCACACCATGTAGAGGCACACCCCAAGGCTCCGTGATATCGCCCGTGCTATTTAATGTGGCGATGATCGGCCTGGCAAAACGACTCGGCGAGATTCATGGCATCCAACACGCGATGTACGCGGACGACGTCACGGTTTGGGTCACGCAAGGTTCACTGGGAGAAAAACAAGAGAAGCTACAAGAGGCTGTGCGCTGTGTCGAAAAGTACACCAGAGAGAGGGGACTGGTATGCTCCACAGAAAAATCCGAATTACTAAGAGTAGGTAGACACCCCACCCAAGCAACGCTGGAAGTAACGCTTGATGGTCAAAACATCCCGGAAAAGAATATGATCAAAATCCTGGGAATGTGGCTACAGGGCAGCAGAAAATGCAGCCACACCATCAGCCTGCTGAGCAAAGTGACGGAGCAGGTGGGCCGGATGATCAACAGGGTCTCCCAAAAAAGATACGGCATGAAAGAGGAAGACACACTCAAACTCGTCGGCAGCCTGGTCGTCAGCCGAGTCATCTACTCGCTACCGTACCACGCGATGACCAAAGGAGAGAGGGAACAGGCGGACACGATAATCAGGAAAGCATACAAGACGGCTCTCCATCTGCCAAAAAACACTCCAAACGAAAAACTGCTCCAACTGGGCATCAGCAACACTTTCAGCGAACTGGTGGAAGCCCTGCTTGAAACGCAAAAAGCCAGACTCAAAAGCACCCCTGCAGGGAGAGCGCTCCTGACTAGGCTGGGACGGGATACGAGTGGACACGTAGATAGATACGCAGACGTGCCCGACTGCTTAAGAAAAACAATAAGCGTTAGGCCAGTACCTAAGAACATGGACCCCAACCTCCACGAGGGCAGAAGGCAGGCGCGAGCCGAATACGTGGAAAAGACACTCGCGCTACTAGAGAACACGGTGTACACGGATGCTGCCACGTACCCGCGAGAAGGGAAGCGCACGGCCACGGCGGTGGTGGTGGACGGTGACGGGAATCTGATCACATGTGCGACGGTAAAGGCAGCCGACACAGCGGAGGCCGAAGAAATTGCCGTGGCGCTGGCGGCAGTAGAAGGATATAGTACAGGCAGGCCTCTAAACATCTTAACAGACTCAAAGGAAGCGTGCAGAAATTACACGAGGGGCAGGATTAGCAAAGCCGCCCTCAGAATTCTTGGCGGAGCCAACTTCGCCGAGAGGAACGTTACGCACAAGTTAATTTGGATTCCGGCCCACGCAGGCATACAGGGTAACGAAAGGGCAGACAGCCTAGCTCGAGAGACCACGTGCCGAGCAGAGCAGTCGCGCGCCCCGGAGTATCACCCACACGCTTGTGAGGGAGGATACACAGAAATCTTAAACTTATACAGAGGGACGAGAGCGAAATATCCCCCACCCCACAAAGCTCTAACGCAGGAGGAAGCAACGAGTTGGCGCAGATTGCAGACAAACTCCTTCCCAAATTTATACATCCTGAACAAAATGTACCCAACACAATACAGAGACACCTGCCCATGGTGCGGGGCCACACCCACACTATACCATGTCACATGGGAATGTAAACACAATAAATCATTCCACCAACACAATAACCCGAGTGCGGAGCAATGGGAGAGTCGGCTTACCAGCTGCGAGCTCACGGCCCAAAGGGCCTTAGTGCAGCACGCTAGTCGGGTAGCTAGGCTCAGTGGAGCCCTGGAATAGGGGCCCACCCTTGCTGGAAGAGGCTCCAAGTCGCCGGCGCCCAAGACGACAGAGACCTCGAGACGCTAAATCCTTGAAGGAACCAAAATAAAGTTTCTCTCTCTCTCTCTCTCTCTCTCTCTCTCTCTCTCTCTCCTCGAGCGGCGATGATTGGATCAAACTCAGCATCAAGGTACCCCGTTGCGCACTGGCTCGATCTGCGTTATTTTCCATGAAAGACATATTAGGTGCTTTAGAGGAGACGACTCTTCCAGAAATTTTTGCACCCCGCGACGGCCACAAACTCGTCCTCTTCATTGTCTGCAGCTTACTCGTCAGCGGCGCTTCCCTTGTGTGGAATGTATATTATGTACTGCATTGGTCTGTAGGTTATTTGAAGCTAGTTCTCTCGTTTCGCGTGTTGCTCTTTGTTTGTGACCTGCTTTTTTTGCCTCGCCGTAAATCGTGACCTTACGATGGCGGCTTAAAACACAACATTATTTGAAGTCGTTGAAACTGCGCTTCAAGGAACGCCCGTGACTCTAATACGCAGCCAAGAAACGTTTAGGAAAAATTTCGTTTATTTGGAAATAAAGCTTGTGCTTATGTAACTGAAAAGTCAATTTTTGAATGTATTGCTTTCCTCTATAAGTTCCTTGACTTAATGTACACGTGCGCTCTAGATGGCTGTTGTCTCCAAAACTTTGAGCCCTCGGCCTCCTGATTCACTTAACCATTACTCTCAACGTTATAAGATAAAATAGTCCACTACAAGTTACTAGATAAACAAAAATTTTGGTGTTAAGCCCTCGAACGTCTTTTGTCAGTTGTTCTCATCGGCGAAAAGTGACGTTCAAACGCATAATGGGACATCATATGTAACATACACCAGTCAGAGTTCACATCATGACCCCACTTAGAATGGAAAATTGAACGCACTCTTAGCACAGGCGCATGCGCTTGACAACAAACCGTTGATAACAAAATTGAATTGAATTTTATTATCCTTGAACAAATACACAAGGAACGAGTAGCCACAAAAAGCTAGTAAGATTAGTAGCTTGACGAAGTGGCTGCTGTTGCTTCTGTGTAAACAATAAGGGGTACATCACAGCAGCCTCGCTGACCGCAGGTGGTTGTACTTTCGAAAGTTGCTGAGTGACGCAACTCTCCCAATCAGAGCTTTGGGACAGCATGGGAAGTTGTGTGGAACGTCTTCAAAACTTCAAAGCTCCACGTATACCCGGTTGCTTATAGTTGAGTAACTACTTAATCTTGGTCGCAATTATCCCTTGGGATATAACAGAGACGGTCAAGTGCAAGACTCCAGATTAAGCATCACCTAATGATGTTTCTCAACTTGCACTGCAGTCTAAGCGTACGAATAGTTTTTCATTTAATGGTCGCTGCCACGCGCCAAGAATCCCGCAATTTCTTGTGAGAAGACAAAAATCACAGCAACTGAGCCAAAGCGAAGGATTTTCATGAGCTGCGGCATTTAAAAACTGTAAGGAGTGTTATAACAACGGTAAATATTTGACAGGCGCGAAGGTGTTGAAGTTCGAAGCCTGAGTGAAGATGTGCAAACGCTGACACCTATACTGCTTTAGGAGGGCCCGATCGTGTTTTATGTTTTAGTGTTGATGTTCCACTGTTGCGGAGTGTAAATATCCGGACCTGCATGTCGAAGCTGAGTTTGTTTGTTCAAGGGCAAACAATAAGGATCGAGCAATTCTCGTTGCGCCACCCTTGCTTTCAAACTCCCCCAATACCATTTAGGCTAGGCCATGAGGAACGCCCTGCCTAGTCAAAGATATTAAACCGTACACTCTTACCCCCCCCCTACCTCCCACCCCATTTCCTTCCTCACGCTTGCAAATTGTGCTGCCTCAGTCCGGAAATCTGGCATCAACTCAATCAGGTCACCAAGTTTCGCAGGCACTCATAATCGTTCCCCAGGTTATTAGGCAAAAATATTTGCCGCACTGCGTAAGGGCGCACTTTTATATTGTAACTACACTTCCACGACAGATTAGCAACTAAGGATATTTATTTTTTCACCGTTTCCTGCGAAGTATCATGAACATGGCTATAACATTTCTTTAACGAGAATATAACATTAGTTCACAGGCGCGAAGCAACACTTCAGCATATCAAGGAGTACATTCTTTTTATTGGCTGCTCATCCAGGCCCAATAAAATACTGCGGTAAACTCTTTTTTGGCAATGGTGTGGCAATTCACACCGTAAAGCAATAGACACCGGCGCCGCTTCGAGAAAGTTTCAATAGCTCGTGGATGTACTCAGAAACGTACATCATAACAACGTGCCTTTGCTTACACCACACGCAGCACGATTAGAAAACAGCAAACATATTAGTCTTGTTAGGACATGTTCCAGCAAGTAGAAAGTGCGGAATTCTCACCTATTTTGCTCTTCCACGCAACAAAAATATATTTCACTCCGGAAGAGACAAAGGCGCACTGAACGCTAAAAAAATGATACCAATAACGAGAAGCCGTTTACAAATTGCTTCCCGCTTTCTAAGGTGTATTTTCCTTTTACATAATTGTGTATCTGATTGTAGGAAACCAAACACTCTGCGTTCTCAAGATGCCGAACCAGATACTCTCCGTCCCTGCTTTTCCGATTTCAGGGGTGATAGCCAAGAACGTGGCTCTCAAGGTTGCGCCACACGGTGTAAAGTCAGTTACCCGAGAAACCCTTGTTCACAGCGAGATGCTCGCCGCACTTCAAGGAAACTTACAGGAGGGAGAAATTTTCATCTCGCAGAGCCATTAGGGATGCCAGACATCCCTATAGGCCCACTTGTCGCTGTGATGCATCCCGTTTGTGCCCCATCAGGGCTGTCCCGTTTCATCCGTAATATCATTGTTCCCTCCTCTTATTATATTTGCTTGCAGCTGTACACACACACACACACACACACACACACACACACACTCGTATATATATATATATATATATATATATATATATATATATATATATATATATATATATATATATATATATATATATATAGGGGTTTTCTTCAAAGTTCAGCACGCAGGACCCGACGTAACATACGCAGGAAAGAGACGACGAACTTTTTGGACGACTTCTTTTACTTAACGTTTTCGGCTGGTGGACCAGCCTTCGTCAGAGTACAGTGTCAGAGTATATATATATATATATATATATATATATATATATAAAAACGAGAAGAAAGGGGGTTAACCGAGGGGCCCGATTTTTCTTAGTCATATCATGAGAAGCCAACAAACACTAAACACTGACACCAAGGACAATACAAGGGAAATTACTTATATTACACACATATGTATATATATTACTTGAAGGGAGATTTAGTGTGCGAAATACATTTCACATTTTCAGGCCCAAAATGATTCTAAGGCGTGGTTAACGGTGCCAAGCATCAATGCCATGTTTGTACGTCATTTGCAAAGCTTGTGGGTCAGGGCCGCGGCTTCAGAGCCAGTGGCCAGCTGAGGCTCTCAGAGATGACACAGTGTGCGGCAGACATGCAAAGGACAACCTTTACTGTCCGGAGCGCAGACCAACTGAGCCCAAACACCCGGCTCCCTGATCGCCGCTCCCCGTGCCAGGATCGCTGCGCGTGGCCCGGGCGTATGAGTCCCGCTCCAACGATGATTTTAGTGGCACCACTACGCCGCCATGCGGCCCGTGTCCCCCTACTGCTCCCTCGCCTGCGGATCACGGATCCATGTCCAGAGAGATGAGGTCCTCCAAGGGTGCTTGGGTGTCCGTTGGAGCCAGTGCCTCTACAGCCGGCGAATGCTCCTGGTGCGCATCTGGGACTTCGTCGCGAAAAGGTGGGGGCGCAGGAACCACAGTAAAGCAACAGTGGCGTCCACTGTGGCGGAAATCGGCGGCTGAAGGCCAGGATGATTCTAAAGAGCAGCTGCGGCGAGCCGGGCCCGGTGGAGAGATCCTGCGTGATGAGCGCGTCTTGAGATCTCCGACGGCACGCTGCATAAGGGACAGGGGATGCGGGCTTCCTCTGGCGTACGGACAAGTGGCTGCTCGGATGCATAGCGCTCGGAGAGGAGAAGGCCCCGGAAAGGCTCGGAAACCACCTGTGGCGAGTCCCCGATAAGTGGCCGTGGCTGCAGCTCCAAAGGCCGCCACAAAACCAACCAGTGGAAGCGTTCATAGAATCAAGGGCCGTTCAGGTGGCGACGGTGCGGCGGCCAGCGGGCAATGACCGGCGAGCGAGATGGGGGTAGTAGCACCGGTCATGGAACCGATGATGCTGGCTGAGCGAGCGTGAAGAGCGGCGCATTGCATAAGATTGCTGGCATGACAATGCTATTATGGAGCTTCATATTTCGGGTTTGATATCTTGCAGCTTCAGTGTTGAATAAACCAGCAAAATGGTGTCACGAGAGTACCGTGAGCGTTGACAAGGTGGAGAAACATAGCGTTCGAGCTATGTAGGCAGCTAAGGTGGCAGTTGTGGTATCTTTCAAGCGGTCAGATAAATTGCCAAGCTTGTATGAAATAGCAAATGGGCCATGCCATCGAGGTGGTAAGGACGGCGAAAAACTTTCAGTCGAGTTGCTCAAATGATATGTAAGGCGCAATACTAAGCCGCCTGGTTCGTACTGAAGGTCACAGCGATGTGCGTTACATTGGCGTATTTGCTCGAGCCGAGCGTTATGCCATTGCTTAAGAGCAGCAGTGATAGCAGTTGTAAGCTGCTTACGTCGCGCATTCACGAAATGGCGGGTATCTGAATGTGCCGAATGCGATGGTACCACGGTATGGGTTAGTGGAAATGAAATTGCTCTGCCAAAGTTTACATATGCAGGTTTAAAACCGGTGCATCTGTTAACCGTGGTACCCGTCGCAAATGCCATTTCAGAGAGCTTAGTATCCCAAATAATTCCGTATGATCCATTATATGTGCCATAAGCATTGACCTCAGGTTTCTGCTGATGCGTTCTGTTATGTTGGCCTGTGGGTAGTATGGCATTGTCTTTTTGTGTTTGATGCTGAAGGTAGAACACGGTTTAGCCAATGTGCTACTCGTGAAGTAAGTGGCGTTGTCGGTTATCAGTTGTGGTGGGAAACTAAAACGCGAACAGGCATCAAGGAGACAGCGCCAAATGTTTTTTGAAGCAAGTGCACGCAATGCGTATAAGTCAACCCACTCCGTGAAGCTGTCAGCCACCACAAATAAGTAGCGGTTGCCCCGCGAAGTCCGGGATAAAGGGCTCATTACGTCACACGCCAGGATTTGCCAGGGGCTTTGACTAAGAACTGGCTGCATCAAGCCCGGTGGCAGACGACCACGTGGTTTTACTCATTCACAAATTGAACAGCTTCGTGCATATCTCGTGCAGGCTCGCTGCGCATGGCCCGGGCGCATGAGCCCCGATCCGATGATGATGATGGCGGCACCACTGTGCCGCCATGCGGCCTGTGTCGCCATAAGCTATAATATTTCAGGATTACGCGGTAGTTTACAAGACTTAGAAAAGCCCTCTCACTCTTCACGTGGGCGTTGTGCATGCCCACATACGTGCAATATGGCAGTTAGCGTAATGAAAGGCTTAAAGAAAACCACACCGTCGAGAAGAGCTTGCAGCTTAAGGGCAACAGGAAGAATAACTTCCCTCCCCTGTGGTCAGGCATTACAGGGCAATCACGAAAGTACATTTGTTTGAAAGTCTGGATGGAGGTTCGTCGTCAACAACTTCCTTCGGATCTACGGGGCATCCTGTACAGGAATGTTCGAAATGAGTCCTTTCGGGTTCAGGTCTTCGCCCCTCAACGGCAATTATCTGACAGAAGACACGCCTCCTGTGGCAACATTGTGTGCTCTCATTGTGGGTTGGATAATAGCGTTGCTGCATACCATGGTTACCAGTCAGTAAACACGAAGGACTGGCTTGCAGTAGATAATAATGTCATTAGTGGCAGCCTGAATACCCCTGATAGCCACGCATCTTAATTTTAGCTCTAGGCCATTGCACCACGTGGCAGAATATTGGATTCTGATAGCGCCGTGTTGACAAATATTATAGCACATATACAGTATTGACAGAAAGGAATGTGTTCACAAGGATATCTAAACCCTAGAAACCGCCGGTGAGACTCTTTAATGTAGCGCAAAAAGCACAAACATAAACGGACAATAAGATCAAAGCAACGACTTAATAGTTCCAATGATACCACCAAACAACTTAAGTAGAAAGAAAAAGAAATGTACGAAACTAGAAATTTCGTAACTCCTTATTTTTGCGCTCAAGAATAACGGTTACCAAAACTTCGCTATGCTGTCATCATAGAAACGCAGGAAGCAGCCAGAATGAAACTGCGCTGCGAAGCACGCTCAGTTCTCATCAGCGTTAGATGTTCGAGTATCTCCACTGTCTGCCCAACCGGATAAGTGGACCTCGAACGTCATCATTCCGTTTCGAACGTAACCACTACATTTCAAGGAAGAGAGGCGTCCCCAGAACACAAGGTGAAAATGATTCGTTGTGTCACAATCGTGAACACAAGTACAATACTTGTCAAATGGATGCATATAAAGAGCCTGGGCCTTTTCTGGATGCAACGCCGACACGCACCATCGAAGTAACGACGGCTGAGAGCCTTCCGGCATCCCGTTGAACTGAATCTCCACAGCGAGACAAACAGATGCCTGAACGACAGCCCTACCGACGGCTAGCTTAACTTACGTGCCTCTCGTGTGCAACACAGTCGCGCGAGCAGTAAGACGACAGCAAGGCGACAGACGTTTGGCGGATCGAATGTTGTTTGTTGGTTCACTGCCGCCGTCATGGACGATGGGAGCAAGAAACTCCTGGAAAAGCGTGTTCCACGGCGTTTTCCTCACGGACTCCGGTAACAGCCAAGGTCAAATGAAAGACGCTCTAGCTAACTACTGTGTCATCCCAGGACTCAAAACGTGCCAGCTTGAAGCAAGCGTGGTAAATCCCTGTCGACAAAGGTGCCTTCCTTTCTGTGTGTTCAATGAGCACACGTGCGGGAGTCATTGCGCGCACCCTCGCCCTCAAACGCGGATCCTTCGACGACTTCGGACGCTCCAATTGAACGAAGGTGGGGTGGCATATTTCCCTGGCCTAGGGATCTAGGGAGGACAGCAGGGGTTTAAGCGGACTTTTTCGGCTCCTCAGTGTGCTTCAATTCAGTCATGCTCGACTGATGAGACGTAAAGTTCTCCACTCCTCGTGTAGATATTGTAAACAAACCCGGTACTCCTCGTTCTCGTTGAGAACAAGTTCATCCCTTCTACAATGTCTTTAGCGTGGGTGAGTCGGACAAAGGCATGGGCCAGCTACCCCTTTTGACAGGCCCGACCGCAACTCTTACACTACGAATCACGAATACATTCATTGCTTAATAACTCAAGCACGAATGTTGAAACTGCTACCATGAAGCCAGGGAGAACGCCAAACACACTCTGAAATACTGTCTCTCTCCTGCTCCCGGAAATAAGGTTTCATAATGTTCGGCAGTATGCAGTGCTTTAAAGTTTTGCCGGAATATATTGTTCTGCATTCAACAAAAATGTTAGCATGAGCGTTAATGAATTTCCCCGCGCATTCTGAAAAGGTATTTCTCGAAACTCACGCTATACGCTAGACTTCTTTTACATAAGTACGATTTGCATGCAGATCAGTTTTCACCTCGTACTTACAGCATATCCCCTAGAAAAGTTAGTTCAGAAGTTAATCAGCCAATATGGCTCTATATAGAATTCATCGGTGAACATAGATCTTGACATTCATCCCATCAATCTTGACATCCGTATAGAGCTTGACATCCGTCACCGGAAGTGATAGGTAGCTGAAAAAGACTCACCTCTACGTCTGCCGGCCAGTTGCGTCTGCCGGGCCCTAAAACACTTGGTACAATAAACACCAACTTGGCCAACAGTTAATTTTTCCTAGTTGATTCGTAGACGGGGGCGGGAAAACAATCACGTTCTCGCTATTTTTGTGGGTTTGCAGACAGAAGTCTGCGCTATGAAAAACGGGATGCTACTAGACGAATCTTCCTTTGTTTTCTTATGTGCCCTGATTTTAGTGTAGTTATGCGACCGGAGTTTGTCTTGACTTAAGTGCACTTGTGTAACCCGACTTTGTGTTGCTGTGAAGCTGAGTTGAGTTTCAATTCTTTTTGCGGCATTAGTGTAATTATGCGACTGAACTTCGTGTTATTGCAGTTTAAAGTTGACTTTTAATTTTAATGCTTTTCAGGTAATTCTTATTTATATAATAATGTGAAAAGGCGTAGCTGCAGCACCACATAAGGACGACAACATCTCCTAAGCACCATATAATAAAAAAATACGGTTTATTCGGTTCGGTATACAGTGGAGAGAAAGAACTAGTCACACAAATGTGGATGATAACACAGCTTAAGAAAGACGCTCAAGCAATTATTTTCCAACGGAATGCTAGACACACAAGCTTACTGCTTATTTCGTTGATATTATTCTGGCCGCATATCTGCTGTTCATAATAATGGTATTTTGTGTAGGACCAACTTTTCTGATGTCACGTCGTTTAGATAACTGCGGTAACTTCCGTGGGTGTAGTGATTTTTTTCTGTTACACCACGCTTCGCAGAAGTAAAGAAATGAGCAGTGCAGATACAATACGTTTCAATCCGTCAGAGCCGCTTGACAGCGCCTTGACATTTGAATTGAATATTTAAACGCACCTGTTTTGGTATTCTATCGAAACAACAAACCGGCAGATAATCGATGGCCTCAACTGGAAGTTGTCAAAGGCATTGGTGTCCGTGTATTTAACGTAAGTCTCCTGCCCGCAATTGTGGAGAGACAGGGCGCCGTATTGCGATACCTAGTAAGAAAGAAAAGTCGCGTCCCGTATTTATTAGGCCCTAGGCGAATTCCTGAACTTTGTTTCGTGCAAATGCCTTTTCGCAAATGAAACGTGAGGGCAAAGGTGAACGATGTCTGACTTGACGCTTCTGTTTCTTCGCCCTCAAAAGTGCTCTCCCGGATCTTGCTGCTGCAAATGATTGCTTCCGGGAGAACTGCGTTCTAATAACAACGCCCCGAAGCGTCACGAAAAGCGAAAAGTTCTGAACGGCGCCTCTTCGCTACTCATCACGTGGTACCGGTGCTGTATAAGGCTCACTTGAGACTCAATCCTTAGAGATTCGCTCTTCCGTTGCTGTCAACTAATAAGATGGGCGTTCGTTCGATGGAGCGTGCACACAGACGTCGGCCGAGGCGTCGTAATTCCTCTTTGGTGCGACGTTGGGGTTGAAACTGCCAGTGCCTCGACGCGGGTGAACGACTCCCATCAGACGCATTGTCAACTTGAAAGGCGCGGACCGACATGAGGAATGGTTCATTTCTCAGCCTCCGTCGCCTCACTGACTTTCTGCTTCGCATGGCATCGGGGAGCAGACGGAATGCTTGCGGGTTGTTCAACTTGTCAGTCTACAGCGTTTTTTTTAAATGTCTATATTAAAGAAAATGTGTGCGCGCACTTTTTTTTCGCGTTCTCGAAGGTCCAGTTCCCTTGTAAAACATTGCTGAGCAGTTATTTAACGGTTCATTTGCTATCTGCCTTTCTTTTTTCGCTTCCAATGTTTCCTATATGACACGTACACCAACCGGCAAGCCAACCTTTAGTGGTCGTTATCCGCTTCTGTCTACGACCAACTGTGCACATTAAGACACGTTGCCACCTGTACGTCGTGAAAGACCGCACCCTCTCGCTGAGCCCACACTGGGTCAATCTCAAGAAGTTCGTCTTTCTTTTTTTTTTGAGATTCTACTGATTTTTCGAGTACTGAACAGGCTTCGAAATTCACTTTTTAACTGAGATTACGCGATGAGCATCGACAGCTACGAGTATAACGCAGTAGTAAAACAAGCTACGTTTAAATATTCTGTATGAAGTAGTGTTTGATACTCTTTTCGAGCTTCGTTTATACGTTCTTTTGGCACTACCTACTATGTTTCGGGAAAGTCGTGTAAATTCCCTGCACAACTTTTATTCTAGCGGTCGTCGGCCATTGCTAATGCACGAAATAAAACAGCGTCGATTGTAGCGTAGGGCCACCGACTTATCTTCTTCTTAATGCGCACGTTGTTCCCACGAACACTTAATGCTTTAATTTTAAAATTTAAAAAAAACTCAAAGAATAAACTTACATAGAGGAAGTGGCGTATTCTTCTACGAAATTTCTTGAAACAATATTCAGTAATTGATAGGGTATATAAAATGCTTTCTCAATATAGTAGGCAATAATTTTTCGACAAGAAAAGAAAATATCACTGGTCTTCTGAAACGTTTTCTTCACTGATGGAACGCATAATATGAACAGTTGCTGTAGTCATAAAAACAACTACCGATAAAGTGTCCAGTTTCAATTTTTGTTCAACAGAAATGCAACAGACAGCGTTTTTGAGATCACGGTATATGATTCCATGCGCAGTTTTTTTATTGTAAGAACAGATTTTTTTTTCAGTGTGGCATAACCGTAAGTGATATTATG